>NW_021536486.1:0-58713 GCF_001605985.2 Dendrobium catenatum | reverse complement strand
TCAATTCTAACCTGTGCTACACCAGTACTCATCAGGTGTATATTTTCTGGCAAATGACGCATTATGCCCCCTCCCCCGCGTTTTTTTACTATTTTTAATTATTTCTTGTTTAAATTATTGGAAAAGAAATACAAAATATAATATAATATATTATAATAAGCATGCAATATATTTATTATATTTTAAGTTATTTGGATGTTTATTTGTTTGACTTCAAGAAAAATAAATGTTATATAAGGCTTAAAAATGGTGGTGGCCAATAGGTAAGGATAGTGGGGGAGGTGACTGGCAGTGATGAAGGTAGCCACGATGAGTGGTGATGGGCAGCTCTCTCCGGTGGTGACCAGCAGTTATGGACAATAGAGACTACGATGATGATGACTTATTATGGTTGAAAGGGGCCAACAATAGTAGTGGTGGGTGGCTGAAGTGGTCAGAGGTTGGTGGTGGTGGTGACTAGCTATAGTGACGATAAGATGATTGCAGAGGGTGGATAGCACTGATTAAAGTGAGAAAGGTAGTTGTAGCTAGCAGTTGCTTGAGGCAACAATGATAGAAAATTAATAGTGTATTTCAAAATCGACCAAATTTAAATATTTCAAATACACCATGTTATGTATTAATACCTTTATATACGTGGCATTTACGTATTAGTTTATTTACTAGTTTACCTATGTAATTTCCTATAAATACCTCTGTCTACATTAATAAAGACAAGTTCTCTTCTTCATTTTATTCTCTCTATTTCCGCCTTCTTGGTTCATAACATGGTATCAGAGAAGTGTTGTTCCTCCACCTAATCCCCTTCTCTTCATCTTGGCTAATCGCAATCTTCATCTTCCATGACTCAATCTTCGTCGATGTCATCTACGAATCAATCGACCCCGGAACCATCGCCTCCGATCATGGAGTCTCCGCAAATCCCTGCGTCTCTAAAGTTCTTGATGGGAAACATCAAGAACATTATCACGCAACCTCTCTCTGCCGAAAATCACCCATTATGGAGGTCACAAATTCTTAAACTTCTCGCCGCAAATGGGTATGAAGGATTCTTGACCGGAACAATGGCGGGCCCGCTAATAACCATTTCCGACAGCACAGGGCTTCAAATATCAAATTCCCAAAATGCTGCGTGGCGATTGCTGGATCAAAATCTTGCAGTAGCCTTGTACTCGGTGATCTCTTCCTCTATTCTTCCCTATGTGCTATCAGGAAATCACTGTTCTGAAATCTGGGCAATTCTTGATCGAAGATTACAATCCAATACATGATCCTGTATCATTCAGCCAAAACATGACTTGCACTATCTGTCTATGAAGGATAAGACAATGTCGCAATATCTTCTTGATGTTAAAGCCAAGGTCGACGCCCTTAACGCCGCTGGAGCTCCACTTACCGTTGAAGACATTATTCATTATACACTGGATGGTTTATCACCGGCATATCAAGCCTTCAAAATCTCCATACGAACAAATATTCAACCTCTCACGCTTTATGATTTGCACACACTCTTATGTTGTGAAGAACTTAACCTCGCTCATGAAGCATCCCGTGAAATTCAATCTCTACAACTATCCGGAAATACCATGGAATTAGCGGCATTTAGAGGATGTGGACGTGGTCACTCAAACAATTCCCGTTGACGCCAATCATCTCAAAACTGTTTGACCAACAATAACTACAACAACAACTGCAATCGTGGTGGTCGCTCCTCTAAAGCGTCCGTTACCTGTCAAATATGTGATAAATTTGGGCATTTCACTATTAAGAGTTGGCATCGGCATGACGAACAATACACTACGAATCCACCAAATACCTCTCTATATACCTCGAATACCATTCCTCAACAAACAGACTAGTTTCATGACAGTGGTGCCTCATCGCACTTAACCTCAGATCCTACTCATTTCCAAACTGCTCAATCATATAACGACACAAATCAGGTGGATATTGGAAATGGAGAATCTCTTCCCTTTCATACTATAGGTAAAGGTATCTTACCAACCCTGCAAGGTAATCTTCGGTTGTCTCAACTAAATCTTGTTCAGAATGTATTTTTTAATTTATTATCTATTTACCATCTTACTGCTGACAACCAATGTGTTATAAAATTTTCTTCTACTGGTTATGCTATTAAGGATCAGAAGACCCATCAAATTCTGCTCATAGGTCCGTGTATTAATGGTTTCTACCCCTTTTAAGCCTGTTCTCCTCAAACTACTCTGACGTCCAAGTTGGCACTCATTTTGGTTCAATCTGTTCCTGATCTATGGCACCGCCGACTTGGCCACCCGTCTTCACACATATTATCTATTTTAGCTACTAGTGTTCATACTATTTTTATTTTGTCTTCAAATTCTTCTTGTAATGCTTGTCGTATGGCAAAGAGCCATCGCTTTCCAACTTCTATTTCTAAAACTGTTACCTCTAAACCTTTCTTGCTTATGCATTTGGATGTTTGGGGACCATCCCCAACTGCTTCTCTTCATGGCTATCGATATTATGTATCGTTTATAGATGAATTTAATCGGTATACCTGGATCTATCCATTATTTCATAAATCTAAAGTGTTTATCAAGTTTCTTGAATTTGACAATATGATCAAATGTTAGTTCAAAACCAATATACAAACTATTCGGACCGATGGTGGTGAGGAATTTATTAACAACAGATTCAATGTTTTTCTTAAAAATCTTGGAATCATACATGAATTTACTTGCCCACGGTCTCCATCTCAAAATGGGGTAGCCGAGTGAAAACATCGACATTTGATTGAAACTACTCACACGCTCCTGATTGAAGCATCTCTTCCTCAACACCTATAGGTGGATGCGCTCATGACCTCGATCTATCTTATAAATCAGCTTCCTTCACCGAACACCTTAAATAAATCTCCTCATTAAATTCTATACTACAAACTGCCAACTTACTCTCATCTCAAGGTGTTCGGCAGTCTCTATTATCCTTAGTTAAAATCATATTCCAAAAACAAACTCTCACCTCTTTCATACCCATGTGTGTTTATAGACTATGCTCCTCTTCAAAAAGGGTAAAAGTGTCTTGATCCTACAAACAATCGAATCTACACTTCTTGCAATGTCATTTTCAATGAAGCAATATTTCCGTATCCTCAATTAACCCAGACCACAACAGATCGCCACAACCTGGCTTCCCACACTCCTCCATTGCTCCTTGTCCATACAACAACTCTTCCTACTAGTGTCACATGTCCCAATCGTAGAAGAAAACAAACATTCATTCACCTAGCATTCCACCTGAAACTTACCCGACTCCCAATTACTCCTTACCTGAACGCATCACATAGACTATCAACTCATCTCCTCAGCAAAACCAAACTCATTCCGTTATCCCAACCAACACTTCACACATTTTGGCTGCACATCCTATGATCACTAGATCTAAAACTAGCCATTCCAAACCGAAGCACATTTTTTATCTTGCTCACATTGTAGAGCCGACTGATCTTTCTACCTTTAATCAAGCCATTAAAAATGAACACAGGCACCTGGCTATGTCACAAGAGTCTCAAGCCCTCCAAACTCAAGGAACTTGGGATTTGGTTCCTCCGATGACACATCAAAATGTTCTTGGATGTAAATGGATGTTCCGAACAAAATTTAAATCAGACGGATCCATCTCTCACTATAAAGCTCGTCTTGTCGCCAAAGGGTTCAACCAATAATATGGTATTGATTATCAAGAGACATTCAGTCCTGTTGCTAAGATAGCTAGCATTCGCATTTTTATTCTAATAGCACTTCACTACAACTGGCCTATTACTCAACTAGATATATCGAATGCATTCTTACATGGCACTTTAAATAATGATACTGTTCTTATCCAACAACAACATAGGTTTCAAGACTCTATTCATCCCAATTATGTTTGCAACCCGAAAAAGGTGCTTTATTGTCTAAAACAATCGCCTAGAGAATGGTATGCCATGCTCTCAACTCACTTGCAACAATTTGGGTTTCAAATCAGTATTGCCGATCCCTCATTGCTCACCTATAACAAAAATGCGGTTCACCTTTATATCTTAATGTATGTGGATGATATTCTATTAACTGACAATTCCACAACTGAGATCAACCATCTACTTTCCAACTTACATGATCTCTTCCAAATGAAAAATCTTGGAAATCTTTCCCAATTCTTGGGTATTCAAGCCATACATACAGATACTTCTATAGCAATAGCAATATGCAAACCATATACTTCATCTGGCAGGAATGACAAATTCCAAATTTGTTCAAACACCGTCTCCGTGCAAGATTGTACTCTCTGCGAACTCAAATGACGAATTCTCCAATCCTCAATTGTACCGACAGCTTATTGGTTCCTTGCAATACCTCACATTGACGCGCCTGGACATCCAATTCGTCGTACATCAGCTAAGTCAATCCATACATAAACCTCGCAATATCAATTTTAATTCGCTTAAAAGACTCTTACGTTATATACAAGGTACTACACATGTTGGTCTACCTCTTCACAAAGATGATCTCACCCTTTACGGCTATGCGGATGCGGATTGGGCAAATGACTCAACAGATCGCAAATCAATTTTCAGTTACTGCAATCTATTGGGAAAAGCAATTATTTCATGGCAGGTCAAAAAACAACAAACAGTCACTCGATCCTCGATAGAAGCAAAATATTGAGCACTTGCTACATAAGCATCGGAAGTTCTTTGGATCCAGCGATTACTAGCAGATTTTCACATACCACCAAATTCTCCAACTACCATTTTTTGTGATAATACCTCAGCTATAGCCTTGGCAAACAACCCTGTTTGTCAAGCCCGAACGAAACATATTGATGTTGATTGCCATTTTATACGAGACATCATTCATGTGAAGCACATCACCGTTCATCATATCTACACAAAAGACCAACTTGCTGATATATTCACCAAGCATTTACCTATATTCCAATTTACAAAGCTTTCAAGCAAACTAATTGATACTTCCCATCATTAGTTTGCGGGGAGATGTTATGTATTAATACCTTTGTATACGTGGCATTTACGTATTAGTTTATTTACTAGTTTACCTATGTAATTTCCTATAAATACCTCCATCTATAGTAATAAAGACAAGTTCTCTTCTTCATTTTATTCTCTCTGTTTCCACCTTCTTGGTTCATAACACACCAAATATGAACTTAAAAGTGTATTTTAAATGCATTAAAATTATATTGTTCATTTCTTTTACTTAAGGCGAAGAACAAATATGTTTAATATCTCCACATTTGAGATAATTTACAATCGTTTTGCTTCAAACCCAACAGCTCTTTAGTTGAATTGTAATATGCTCCCTCCCAACTATGTGTTTTTTTAACATAATATTGGTGATGCTTGTATCATAAATCAATTGTTCTAAATTTCTTTTGACTTTTAAGGTTGTATAACTTCATTTAATGCATAGTTAGTTGACTTTTGTTTTTCCTAAGAAGACACCTACCAGCTAATGCAATGGATTGAAAGAAGTGGACAAATATGGAGAGGAGCTCTAAAATATATCTATGGACAATATATTGTGAGATTCTATAAAAAAGAACCTAAAATGCCTCTCCAAACTTTATTTATAGTGTTGAAAAAGCTATAGAAGAGAGTACTTATAAAAAAGTAATAAAAAAGTATAATATTTGACTATTGCAGGCACACTGACTAACTAAAAAATATACATGTATGATATTTGACATGCTTTCAGTGAGTTCCTTCGATGCGTAGTTTTGGAGAATAATTCGAACGCGTTCCTTCACTAAGTTCTTTTTAGCTTAAGAATAGCATGGTTAATGAGAAATTTATTATAGGGTTAACATGTGTACAGCTCCTATAGTTTTGGCGAGGGTCCTCTTAGAAATATGAGTTGCCTTAATAAAGGTATGACTTACTTTAGGACGAGTTCTTATGAGACAAATACCTCTTTAGCACAAGGTCTTTAGAGGTGAGTTCCCTTAGTTAAATTTTTACAAGAGTTATACTTTATTGTTTTAGCTTCATAAGAGAGAGTGTATACCTTTATTAAAATTTTATATGTCAAATCCCCCATTTAAGTGGAACATGTTTTGAATGAGCTTCAAGTTGAACTCTTATGAGGTGACCCTAGTTGATCAATATGTGTTGCCTCTTCCAGTATATTATTGTGCACATAGAGTTCCCCAATTCTCTTGCTTTATTGGAGAGATACTTAAATAAAATTTTAAGAGAATCATATAAAAGCATTAATTATTTGTACTAAATTACTAGTAAAAGTAATGAACAGTAAAAAAGACAAGCATAATTAAGAAAAATGTGGTTATTGTTTTTCTCATTTTTAAAATTTCCTTTCACATAAAAAGGGACAACTAGACATATAAAGGGTTTCCTTCTTAACAACAAACTATCTTTTATCATCTTCATGTTTATTCTATAGGAATTTTTCCTACGGGCATTAGTGCTCCTGCAACGGGTAGTCCTACGTAACGGCTTTCTAAATTTTCATGTTTGATTGAATTTTAGTATTTTTCTAATACTGGCAAGTCCTGTGACCTATCTTTTACCTTACTGTACAAGCTTACTTGAATGGGTGAGTTTCTTGAGGATTAGATATGATAATTTTAGATGAGTTAAGCATAATAGGAATTTTGAATTGACCTCCTTTTGACTATGTTTGAGGAGATTTTATTGTCTCCCAATTTGTTTGATTATTGCTCTTTGGATGAATAGTTTTAATTAGATATTGTAAGTTCTTGTTATTTATCATGAATAATCTCTTTTTCAATGTGGCTATCTTGTCATTAAGTTTTTGTCAAAATTAAATGAATTCATAAGAGATAGGCATTTATGCAAACTAATTATGGTATCACTTCACATATATTATATTGTATAACAAATTTTTGCTAATTTAATTTTCTTGGTGCATGGTGCTTCACTCGAATTTTGTTATGGGTCACTTTTTCATTATTACTTTACCCTTCACCACTTCTCTTTACCCTTTTTAATCAACTTTACATATCCCTAGCTTCAACGACACGTCGAGGGACCACACTTAAATAGTAAGGAGTTCTTAAGTTGTAATTTCATCTCCCTTCATTTATTGTGGCATTTGACATTAAGTAGTTGCATGCAAAGTTTGACACCAATGATGGATTTATGATTCAAACTCCTTTAAAGAGTAAGGATCATTTTTTATTTTTCTTTTTATGAATGTTAAGTTAAATTTTTTATCTATACCATTTTTATTATAAAGTATAGTTTCCTTTTTTTTCAAAGTGTTACCCATTCAAGGCTGCTATGGGTTGCTAACCACTTAGATTATGCTAAGTACCATTGTAATTTATAGTAGTTTCTACTATTTTTTTAATGGCATGGCTGCAATTAAGCATTCACCTCTTACATTATTTGTTTATTGAAAGAAAGCTCTAGGGTAGCTCTCTTTTATGAAGTCAATTGTGTGATGATATGTAACAATTAGTCACTTAGTGACAACCCTTACTTTGGGGCAATTATTGATCTGTTACTTAGAGCTGTTTGAATTTATTTTTGGTTTATTAAACGAGGGACTATAACACCCATGACACCTACTTTACAAACCTATACGGGTAACATTCTAAAATATAAAAATAATTTGGCACAACCAGGGGGTGAATTTTTCATTTAAAAGAAATTCCAAAATGATACAATATGCAGAAGAACTAGTTTTAATAATAATAATAAAGCTTTAAAGAAGTGAGTACCTTTTTTTTTATATAGAGCTATTGAAATTACTTGAAGAGAAATTTAAAAGGAAGATTAAAGCAAAATACTTCTATTTCGTAGAAAAATATTATGTAGAATTATTTTTTGAAATATTTTCTTAGGTGAAACCACAACAATATATGGAAACACAGATCTAAGTAATATCGAAAATACCAAAAATGAATAACAAAAAAAAAGTAAAAGAAACACAAATCAGGATTTTTGTAAAGATTTGGCCAACTTGACTTACAACAACTACAAAAGTTTCTCCTCCTTGAGAATTCTTCTAGCAAACACTCCTTTTGCACTTAGAAAGGTGGAGAAACCCTTCTCTATTTCAAGAGGGGAGAATGAACTTTACATGCTCATCCATCCCTCAAAATCCTGCTCTCTTGTTGAAACTCGTTCACTATGAATTAGTTTGTTAAGCCTAAGTTTATGTCCCACGGCTAACCAAGAGGGGGGGGGGGGGAATTGGTATTTTAAAAATTAATCCATCTTTTGAGTATTTTAAACCGAAATTAAATTTTAGGGATTTTTTGTAGAAATAGTTTTTCAACCATAGTTTTAAAATAGCAAATTATAAAAATAAATAGTAGCAAAAAAATAAAGACACCAGATTTATAGTGGTTCGGTCAAAACCAGTCCTACATACACTCCCCAGAGGCACCCTCCGAGTATTGCACTAATACCACTAGTGACTCTCCTTTAGCACACACAGTAAGGCGGAGAAGCCTTTACAAAAACTCTTTTCACCACTACCCGGTGCGGCAGAGAACCGTCATCCTTTTATACTATCCCTAGTGCTGGTAGAGAACTGTTCGTCCTTTCACACTCTCCTAGTGTGGGCAAAGAACCCTTTGTCCTTCCACACTCTCCTAGTGTGGGCAGAGAACCCTTTGTCCTTTCACACTCTCCTAGTGTGGGCAGAGAACCCATGTCTGTTCACACTCTTCAAGTGTCGGTAGAGAACCGGTTCTCCTTGACAGATCTTCTCACAAGAATTTTAGAAAGAAGAAAGAAAAGAGTGAAGTAATCCTAAATCACAAGTAGAGATTCTTATCTTTGAACACCAAGCGAAGCCTTCATGCTCTAGTGGTAGGAATCCTCTTTTGAATGAACTCTCACACTCTCTCCTTGACTCTTCTTTCAATAGGCATGAAGATCAATGAGCAAAAAGATTGGATGGCAGTAAAAATTGGACCTTATATAGGAGAGACAAGAAAAATCGTCCAAAACTACAAATTTTCAAGTCAACATGAAATGGATCGTCCCGTACGATCATAGATCGTCCTAGACGATTTTATTTAAACTGTCAGAAATGATCCTTATGTATATTGGTATGAGCTATGTTCGTACACGATCATCATCCCATACGAACTAGGTTCATTTGGTACGATCGGTTATACCATAGGTCGGTTCCGAAATAACTGCAGGACGTAACCAACTTTGGTAAGTCGGTTCACATCGTCCTAGGATGAACAGAATTTCATCTGGATGAAATGTTTACAGAGTGTAACTCGTCCATGCACGATTATAAATGTTGTTTGGATAAAAATTTTACAGTGCCCAACTCATCCGGGGACAAAAAATAATTTTGTCTGGACGAAAATTTTACAGAGCCTAGATCATCCTAGCACGATTATAATTTCATCTGGAAAAAAATTTTATAGAGCCTAGCTCATCCTGGGACAAAAATAATTTCGTCCTGGACGATCAGGACTTAGAAAAAATTTTCTCCAAAACCTGTTCGTTCCATTGCTCTTATAAGGAGATAACTGACCTGATTGTCTTATACGAATTGTATTCATCCCATACGATCAGTACAAAATTTTTAAGATCTCCTCATGCACGTGTGTGTGTTAATTCTCTCAATTATAATCACTCGCTCTCAAACTTAATTCATATAAAAATTACAAGCTTCAAAATATAAGATATCTCATGCTGAATTTGATTTGAAGTCTTCAGTAGTTTGGAGTTTGATTTTTTTGAAATGTTAGTACACACAAGAGTAAAAATAAATTTTCCAAAAAGTGTTAGGAGATAACTACACATAAAACAATTATATTTGGAATCATCAAAACTATACAAGTTGCAAGAATGTAAAACATGTAAATAGCAACTCTCTTAACAATCTCCCCCTTCTTGATGATGGAAAAATAATTATTATTTGTAGGATTTCAAATTCTAAGAATCTCCTAAACTCCCCCTGAATTGATGAATACATGAAAATAAGAAGGCAATTGAAATTAAAAATTTTTGTTTTTCAAAAAAAAATTTAAACAACACAAAAGACAAAACAAAAATAATCAAACACACATACGAAAACATATAATAAAACAAATAAAAAATACAAAAAAATACACTTGATCCAAATACACAAGACACAACAAACAATTTAAAAAAATACAAAAAATACACTTGAAACAAATACACAAGACACAACAAACAATTTAAAAAAAAAATACACTTGATACAAATACATAAGACACAATAAACAATTTCTCCCCATTTTTGACAGCATCAAAAAGTGAAGAAGAAAAATACTTAAAATGTAAGTAGAAATATGAAAATCATTTGACAATTTAACCTTGAAAGTGATTGATATAATGTATGCAAATAAAATTAAAACATTAGACAAATTAAAGAAATTCATACAATTTAAGAAGTGATATAACATAGATATAAAAAGAATTTATCAAAGACATGAGTCAATTTAGACACTAAGATATAGAAAATCATTGCACTAAGGATGAATAAAAAATTATATATTTCAAATTTCAATATCAATTATAAATGAACATAAGATCAATTTGAATTAAGAGATTAAAAGAGTTTGGAAAGAAATAACTACCACATGTGACGCTTTGCGCATCTTTTTCACATTTGTGGCACATTTTTGTGCATCATTTTTACTTTGGGCTAATTTTGTGCATCTTTTTTTCTATTGTGAACCTTTGCGCATTCCTTTTGATTTTTTTTTTTTTTTTATTGTGAACCTTTGCGCATTCCTTTTGATTTTTGGTACTTTTATATAATTTGTAACATTAATTTTATTCTTTTCAAAAATAATAATCTAAAATTTCAAATCTTTCTAAGTGCATAAATAATGATTGATAAGTGAAATATAAAATAAGAAATCATCGCAATTGCAATAATAAAATTAATAATAAGGCAGTCTACAAGAGAGACATGAAATTAAAAATTCTAATAATATCAAGTTATAACCAAAACTTAAACTTAGAATAATTAGATTTTCTAATGAATTTAATTTTAACTTATAATTTAGGTTATAGCATAATTAAGATTAAAAAATCTGATGATTTTCATAAAGACTTATAAACATTTCAAAAATAAGTTCAAATCAAAAGACAAGAACTAATATTCATATCACTTTGAAGATATTACAATGATACATCAGGATATCATTACAAAATAAAACATCTGAAATAAAAGAGAAATACAACAAAACTACAAAAAATAAACGATAACTAACACATAAAGTAAAAACAATAACAACACAAACACATAACATCAAGTACATCAATCACTTAGATGGTCCCTAATTTGGAGGAGGAGGAGGAGGAGCACCACCAAAGAGGTTAAAGTATATACTCATCATAAGTACATTGATACTAATATCATTCATTTGCTCTCTCATATAGCCCATGTCATGTTGATATTGAGGAGCGTGCTGCTGTAAATGAGTCTCAATCTGATCAAATTGTTGATAAAAATGAGTCTTTAACTGATCAAATCTTTGAACTAAATTCTGATAATTTGGTTCATTTGCAGGAGCAGGTGCACCTTCTGGCTCTTCTTCTATATCACTTTTGACATATGCTTTACCAGATTCCTCCTTAAAGATTGCTCTAAAGGATCCGTCATTGTAGTAGAACAGTTTTTCATATTCTTGATCGGGATGAAACAAGTTATATTTCTTCTCCAGAACATAGTTAACTAAGAGTCTAAAGGCAATATTCCTCTTTCTTTTCTGTTATGCATGGCCAATTTCAGAATGCCCATAAAGATAGTCAAGAATAAGTTGGGCTTCATCTATAGGTTTATTACTCATGATTAAGAAGGTCACCATGGAAAGAAGTGGGTTAATATTGACTCTATCACTAGCTTTTGGAATGATTGAAGTTCTAAGAACGTGCTGGATGATGCGTGCATTACGGACAAGACCGGATACCCTAGCCACATGCTCATCAAACTCCATATGCTCATCTAAACTATTTCCTCTAATCACCCTATTGATTTCATGCCATTTATATTGATCATTGGTGATTAAGCTATGGGCTCTACATCCCTCAGTCCTTAGATTTAGAAATGCTCCTAAGTCATGCTTGGTGATTTCAACCTTTTGTTTGAAGACATAGGAGCAAATTATAGAGTGGTCATAATTGAAGGACATGTTGGCAAGAAAGTAATGAAATGTTTCTTTATTGCAGGTGTGGTTTAGGGTATGGATAAAATGAAACTGTGTCGAAGAAAATAAATGCATCACCTGAAAGGTAATTTCACCTTGGTTTAGATATATGGAGGGGATGATTTTGGCTGCAGTAAACCTAGGAAAAGAATCCTCATTGGCTTTGGAAAGAAAGTTCTCGGATGAATTCCTATGAGGTTTCTTCGCTAGAACCTTTTGGCGCTTGCTAGAACTTGCCATTTGTAAAAGATATAGAATTCGAAAGGGATTGAAAGTGATGTTAAAAGTGAGACTTATTGATCTAAAAAGCCCGCCTATTTATTGAAAATGATATGTTCATACCAGACAAAAAAAATTTTGTCCCGTACGACATTTTTGTTCGTCCCGTACGAAAATATTTCATACAGACGATCCAATACGACCAAAATGAAATGGCTTTTTGTAATCAATGCGACTTACAAAGCTCCTTTTCATACAGACTTTTGACCAGTCTTATCGTACAGACGAACATGTGTTTGTCCTGGGACGATCAGAACTTATATCATCTTATTGGCAGTTGAAACCGTCCCCTACATCGAACCGACATGTGTTCGTCCAGACGAACCAAAGGTTCATACGAACGAATTTCGTATTAAAAATTACCTTATCCATTCAACCGCTTCATTCATTCATCCCGTCGATTGAAAAAACAAATCGTCCCGTACGATCATAACGATCGTCCAGATGAAGTGACCATTAAACACTGAAAACTGCATGCAAACGATTTAAAATCTGTCACTTTGACACATTACCCAAATCATCCCGTATGAAAATTTTTCATCCCAGATGATTTTGTTTTTAAAAAAAATCTGATTTTGCACACAAACAAAAACTAAAATTCAAAAGACACATTAAAAACACCATGTACAACAATAAAACACAGATTAAAAATAAATTACACAAAAACAAGATTAAAAACTCATAACGAACACAAAAATATTAACTAGAAAATAAACATCAATGTTGTAGAAATTATTTTTATTTAAGCATTTAAATCAATGACACCAAGCCTTGTTCTTAATGCACTGAAAGTATCAAAGGCTGAAGGTTTTGTAAAAATATCTGCAAGTTGATTTTCAGTTGTAACATGAATGAGTTCAATTTCTCCCTTGGATAGATGATCCCTTATGAAATGATGCCTTATGTCTATGTGTTTAGTTCTTAAATGTTGAATAGGATTTTTAGAAATACAAATAGCACTATTGTTATCACAATAAATTGGAATAGTGCCTATAAACAATCCTAAATCAATCAATTGTTATTTCAACCAAAGTACTTGTGCCACAGAACTTCCTAATGCAATGTATTCAACTTCAGTAGTAGATAGAGCTACTGAATTTTGTTTTCTACTGGACCAAGAGACTAAAGAATTTCTAATGAATTGACAAATTCTAGAAGTGCTTTTCCTATCCACCTTACATCTTGCAAAGTCAGAATCTGAATAACCAATTATTTCAAATGAAGAGCTAAACTTAGGATACCAAATTCTAAAGTTCTGAGTTCCTAACAGATATCTTAAAATCCTTTTCACTGCTGTCAAATGTGATTCTTTTGGATCTGATTGAAATCTAGCACACAAACAGACACTAAACATGATATCGGGGCGGCTAGCTGTCAAGTAAAGCAATGATCCAATTATCCCTCTAAATTTCTTTTGATCAACAAATTTTCCCTTAGGGTCCTTATCCAACTGAACTGAGGAACTCATTGGTGGACTAACAGGTTTAGCATTATCCATTTCATACTTTTTGAGGATGTCCTTAACATACTTTGACTGACTAAAGAAATGTACCTTCTCAATTTGCTTATGCTAAAACCTAGAAAGTAACTCAAATCTCCCATTAGACTCATTTCAAATTCACTACTCATTATTTTTAGAAAAATCATCACAAAATTTTTATTTGAAGATCCAAAATAATATTCATCCACATAAATTTGAACAATGAGTATATCCTTTCCACATTTCTTCAAAAGAGAGTTGTATCCACACTTCCTTTTTCAAAAGATCTTCAAGTAGGAAGGTGCTACACCTCTCATACCAAGACTTTAGTGCCTGTTTCAATCCATATAAATGCCTTTTCAACTTGGAAAACATGATTTGGCATTTAGATTTTCAAACCTGGAGTTTGTTCTACAAAAAATATCCTCTTGAATTACCCAATTTAAAAAAGGCACTTTTGACATCCCATTGATACAATTTTAAATCCTCTAAAACAGGCAAAGGCTAGCAAACCCTAATTGCTTCAAGTCTAGCAACAGGACAAAAGTCTCCTTAAAATGAAACCCTTCAATCTGATTATACACCTTAGCTACTAATCTAGCCTTATTTCTAATGACCACTCATGAGTCATTCATTTTATTTTTGATACCACTTAGTTCCAACTGCACTTTGATCTTTTGGCCATATGGTTAATTCCCAACTTTTTTCTTACAAATTGATTCAACTCTTCTTTCATTGGTTCAAAAACCAAAATTCATCAGATAGTGCTTGATCAATATTTGTGGGTTCTATAGTTGAAATGAAGGTTGAATGATTGACTTCCTTGTTTAATCCACGCCTAGTCCTTACACCCTCATTAGGTTCACATATATCAATTCCATTGGGTGGTTTTTAGAAAATCTCAAATCTTCTAGGCAAAAAGGTTTTCTATTTCCAAATTTTCCTTTCACATTTTCTTCCAAATTTATTTTATCAAACTTTTGGGAGTTATCTACAATCTCATCTTCTTCAACATTTGCTCTTTCATATTTCCAAATTCATCAACTACAACATGTGTGGTCTCCTCATTACCAAAGTTCTTTTGTTGATACCCTATAAGATTTTTCCAACACTGAGTATCCAACAAAATTCCTTCATCTGATTTTGGATCAATTTTTCTAAAGACAGATTTTCCATTATTTTCAATAAACACCTTGCAAACCAAAAATATGTAAATGAGATAAATTAGGTGTTCTTCCTTTTAGTAACTCATAGGGTATTTTATTTAATTTTGCTATCTATTCACCCTGTTTAGAACATAACATGCAGTGCTAACCGCCTCAGCCCAGAAATATTTTGGAAGTGAGTATTCTGCCAATATTTCTCGGGTGGCTTCTATTAATGTTCTATTTTTCCTTTCGACTACCCCATTCTGCTGAGGGGTTCTAGGTGTAGAAAAGTTGTGATCAATTCCTTTTTCTTTACAAAATTCACAAATTTCTCATTCTCAAGAATTCTCCTCCATGATCACTTTGTATAGAAATAATTTCATACCCTAGTTTTCTTTGAATCCAAGTCAAAAAATTTCTAAATTCCTCAAATGATTGACTCTTATGAAATAGAAATCTAACCCATGTGAATCTTGAGTAATCATCCACAATCACAAATCCGTATACCTTCCCTCCTAGACTCACAGTTCCAATTGGTCCAAAAAGATCCATATGTAAAATCTCTAAAGGTTTACTAGTTCTAAGATCCTTATTGGGCTGAAAAGCGGGCTTCACTTGATTTCCTAGGTTACATGCATCACAAAGATGGTCCTTGGTAAAGTCTAGTTTAGGTATACCTCTCACTAAGTTCTTTTGGGTAATCCTCCTAAGATTTTTCATGATAGAATGACAAAGTCTCCTATGTCATAGCCATGACTCATCAGATATAGTTTTCAAATAAAAAGCAGTAGGAGAATTAATGTAATTTAAATCTAGTATGTAAACATTTTTTACCCTTTTACCATTCAAAACATCTTTGTCATTTAGGCTTAATATGCAACCAGTAGGAAAAAAATTTACACAATAACCCTTATCACATAGTTGGCTTATACTTAACAAATTATGCTTTAAGCCTTTTACCAATAACACATTATTTATGAAAAAATTCTTAAAATTTCCAATCATATCTGATCTAACCACCTTCCTTGTGGTGTTATCTCCAAGTGTAACCTTTCCTCCACTCCTGACTTCCAGCATTATGAATTGAGTAATATCTCTAGTCATATGCTTTAAACATCCGTTATCCAGGTACCGTATGCTCTCACGAGATCTTGTGTGAGAGCGACCCTATAAAATTATCAAATGTTAGACCTGGGAACCCAAACAAGTTTGAGTTCACATTTTAACAATTTATAATCAGATGCATTTATGATATGTCTAGGTTTATGCATCTTAGGTCTCCACACCAAATTAGTTTTCCTCTTCAAAGTACAGGTGAGAGCTATATGTCCAAGCAATCCACAATTATTACATTTTACTTTAGGAAATGAATTCTTAAGTCTTCTGCCATTTACTTGTCTATTCAAGGATTGCATGAATTTAGGATACATAATAGGATTAGTAAAATCTTCAAGTCTGGGGGGTATCCTATTATTCTCGAGAGCTTTTATTTTCAAATTATAAAATGAATTCATATCTTTCAAGATTCGATTTGTATAATTAATTCGATATGTTTTGCTCTCCGATTCATCTTTAAAATTTTTAAATTCTTTTTCAAGATCAGCATGGATGATTTAAAATTCTCATAATTTTTATTCAAGTCATCAAACTCATCGAGTAGCTTCATGTGGTTGTCATCTATTAGGGTATGATCGTTTTTAAGGATTTCATGTTCCTTTTGAAGTTCTTCATATTTTAAACTTAGACTAGTATGCATTTTCTTCATTTTCCTATATGATTTATGCATGTGTTTAGAAACTTCAAAAAGTTTGTCATAAGTTAAGTCACATACCTCTTCTTGATCTGATTGATCAAGATTGTCAGCCATTAAGCATAGATTAGTGACTTCCTCTTCCTTCTCTGTTTCTGACGAGTTCGAAGTTGAGTCCGCCCAAAAAGCTCATTGGAACTTCTTTTTGCCTTTCTTCACAATTGGTTTCTCCTCTACATTCTCCTTGCTAGAATTGGCTTTGAGTTTTGGGCATTCCGTCTTTATATGTCCAGGTTTCCTGCACTCATAACAAATAATTTCATTAGAAACCTTGGCATTTCAATTTAATTTACCTCTATTCCATTGCTGGCGTCTCTTTTGCTTCCTCTTCAGAAAGCTTCTAAACTGTCTAGTCATCAATGCTATGTCATCTTCATCCTCAGGTTGTGAGTGTTCACTCTCAGACTCTTCCACATTCAGTGCTATATTTTTCTCCCTTCGTGGTTCACCTACATCAACCTTTCTTTTGCTAATTCCTTGCTCGTAAGCAATAAGCAAACCAAGAAGATTATCAATAGAGTAAATGTTTAAATCCTTAGACTCTGTAATTGCAGTAATTTTAGCATCATATGTAGTAGGTAAGGAACGTAGAATCTTATTAACCATTTCAGCATTTGTTAACTCCCTACCCAATGCATGCAAAGAGGTGACTATTTGTGTGAATCTTGTGTACATATCAGAAATAGATTCATTGGGTTTCATGCGAAACAGTTCATAATCATACAACAAGATATTAAGTCTAGATTGCTTAACCTCATTAGTCCCCTCATATATTATATAAAGTATATCCCATATCTCCTTTCTACATTTGCAAGTGGAAACCCGCATGTAGTCTTCTGATTTTAAAGCACAAAAGAAATTATTCAAGCATTTCGCGTTAAGTTGTGCTAAGTCACGTTCTTCTACTATCCAGTCTACAAAAGGTGTTTCAACTCTAACTCCGTCAGCTAATCTAGTTGGTTTTGTATAACCTTCATGGACTAAGATCCACATACAATAATCAAGTGACTGTAAAAAAGTAGACATGTAAGTTTTCCAAAAATTAAAAGGTATATTGTCAAACAGTGGAGGTCTAGTTATAGAGTAACCCTCAGGTGTGTTTCGGTTTCCAAATGTAGCCATCTACGTTAATAAAAAAGTAGTCTAAACTTATGATTTTGAAACAAAGCTCTGATACCACTTGTTGAAACTCGTTCACTATGAATTAGGTTGTTAAGCCTAAGTTTATGTCCCACGGCTAACCAAGAGGGGGGGGGGTGAATTAGTATTTTAAAAATTAATCCCTCTTTTGAGTATTTTAAACAGAAATTAAATTTTAGTTTTTTTTTTGTAGAAATAGTTTTTCTACCACAGTTTTAAAACAGTAAATCACAAAAATAAAAAGTAGCAGAAAAATAAAGACACCAGATTTATAGTGGTTCGATCAAAACCAGACCTACATCCACTCTCCGGAGGCACCCTCCGAGTATTGCACTAATACTACTAGTGACTCTCCTTTTGCACCCACAGCAAGGCAGAGAAGCCTTTACAAAAACTCTTTTCACCACTACCCGGTGCGGCAGAGAACCATCATCCTTTTACACTATCCCCAATGGTGGAAGAGAACCATTCATCCTTTCACACTCTCCTAGCGTGGGCAAAGAAATCTTCGTCCTTTCACACTCTCCTAGTGTGGGCAGAGAACCCTTCATCCTTTCACACTCTCCTAGTGTGGGCAGAGAACCCGCGTCTATTCACACTCTCCAAGACTCGGCAGGAACCATATATCCTTGACATATCTTCTCACAAGAATTCTAAAAAGAAGAAAGAAAATAGTGAAGTAATCCCAAATCACAAGTAGAGATTCTTTCCATTGAACACCAAGCTAAGCCTTCAAACTCTAGTGGTAGGAATCCTCCTTTAAATGCACTCTTACACTCTCTCCTTAAATCTTCTTTCAATAGGAACGAAGAGCAATGAGCAAAAAGATGGTGGGTGGCAGTAAAAATTTGACCTTATATAGGAGAGACAAGAAAAACCATCCAAAACTGTAAATATTCAAGTCAAGACGAAATGGATCGTCCCATACGATCGTAGATCATCTTGGACGATTTTACTTAAAGTGTCGAAAATAATCCGTATGGATATTGGTATGAACTATATTCGAACACGATCATCGTCCCGTACTAACTAGGTTCATCCGGTACGATCAGTTATACCATAGGTCGGTTCCAAAATAACTGCAGGACATAACCAACTTTGGTAGGTCGATTCACATCATCCTTGGACGAACATAATTTCACATGGACGAAATGTTTACAGAGAGTAACTAGTCCAGGCACGATTATAAATGTTGTCTGGATGAAAATTTTACAGAGCCCAACTCGTCCGGGGACAAAAATAATTTCATCTGGACGAAAATTTTACAGAGCCTAGAACGTCCTGGCATGATTATAATTTCATCTGGACAAAAATTTTACAGAGCCTAGCTCTTCCTAGGACAAAAATAATTTCGTCTTGGACGATCAGGACTTAGAAAAAATTTTCTCCAAAACCTGTTCGTTCCATTGCTCTTATAAGGAGATAACGGACGTGATCGTCCTGTATGAATTGTATTCGCCCCGTATGTTCAGTATAAAATTTTTAAGATCTCCTCATGTGTGTGTGTGTTAATTCACTCAATTACAATCACTCTCTCTCAAACTTAATTCATACAAAAATTACAAGCTTCAAAATTCAAGATATCTCATGCTGAATTTGATTTGAAGTCTTCAGTAGTTTGGAGTTTGAATTTCCTGAAATGTTAGTACACACAAGAGCAAAAACAAATTTTCCAAAAAGTGTTAGGAGATAACTACACATAAAACAATAATATTTGGAATCATCAAAACTATACAAGTTGCAAGAATGTAAAATATGCAAATAACAACTCTCTTAACAATTTCCTCCTAATTCCTAGAAATATGAAGATGCCTTCTCCCTCTTCTTTCTCTTCACAATAGTGGATATACTACTCCCTTAGCCTCCTCGCCTAATTATAGTTTTTCTACCCGAAGATTCTTTCTCTAAAGATCCTCTCCAATGGCACCCAACAAAAACCCTGAATAACAAAGGTGCAACCTGACGAGGATAACCATGTAATTTCCCTCACACAACCCTTGCCTCCCTCAAGGAACCATCCATCACTCAAGCTTTCCATCACTTCTATATGTTTTGTATAAGCTCTCATAATGAAATAGAACATCCCTCTCTTTCTCGAAGGTCTCTCTCAAGAAAAATATCCCTAATGAATCTCTTGCCTCACACACACTTATGGTTAAAAGAATCATAATTATATATTCAAAGTAAACTCTAATTTTAATTTTTTTTAATGATTAATTGTATAGTGCAAATTATGCTTCATATAATCCAGTTAGTTCATTCTTAAAAAATATAACCATAGTTGATTTCTGTTGAATTGTACTATATGATATGGATCATACAATATGCTTAAATGAATTATCCTTGGGATTATCCTAGAAAAATAATGATTCATCCAACAAATGTTTTATTCATTCATATTATATGATTTATACTATGTATTATAACATTTAAAAGCATCGTTAGCTGATTTGATTGCTTGATCCTTAGATCAAAATAGATAAAGTTAATTAATATGCATATAATATATTTAGTTTGAACTTTAAATTTATTGATTTTTGGAAATACATAATTTTGAATGGTTATTTATCAAAATTATTGATCATTTTGGATGATCAAAATCATAGAGTATACTTAGTCATTTTTAATTTTTTATTTTAATACTTTTTTATAAAGCACTTAATTTAATTTTTTAAACAACTAATCATACAATATATTTTAATAGATAAATTAATTGTTCAATTCATCACCACCCATGAGTTTGTATTAGGTTGTCTTCCAATATACCCTTAAATACATAAAAACTCAATAAAAAGAAAATACAAACTCATATTACAAGTTTTGTCCCTTATTAATTTGGAAATTCTTGAGCTTTCTTCTTTTTTTAAAAAGGCTTCTTATTTGTTGTATATAGATTTAGTTCACGTGTCATACCTAAAATTTAGTATAACAAAACAACCTATATATATTGTAGAAAATATTAATTTAGCGATTCAATAATGTTTAAAATCATCGAAATAATAGATTAAGCTTATGGGTTTCAATAATCTTACCCTTTTTATGATGAAAAAGATGTTAGTTGAACTTTTAACTTACAAGTAGATATTTGACTCAGTTCCTAGTTCTACCCCCCACTCTGTGACTTTATTAAATTATAAACTTTCTAGCTTTATTATAAATCTAATTTTCCCTAATCAAGTGATGGCTTAAAGTAATGGTGAAGAGAGAAGATCTAGAACTGGAAATAGGCACAGTCCACCACATTCAACTGCATCCACTACCATCTTTGGGTCGATTGCTAGATGTGTATGTCAAATTTTATTCCTAGCCAAGCAAAGTGCTACATCCATGTATCATGGGGTGGATTTATGCATAAGGAAGGAGTTTGAGCAAGTGTTCCCTCTTCTTCTACTTTTTCCTCATAATGAAGGATTGACCTCTATAGGTGTTGCCTTATGACTTTAACTATAAATACTATGAAAGGAATGGCCTGTGAAGTAAGAGGGTTGGTGATCTAATGGTATAGGTTAGTTGAGACTATATTTTACATCAAAGATGTTGGAAATAATGTATCTTAGAGTAGATTTTTCTTCCTACAAGCTCAAGCATTACAAATGGAGGTTATAATTTTTATGTACCTAATAATCATATTCATAGTATTAGAATGTGTGACATTCATTCATAAGTAGGTGATAATAAAAAAATAATGGTGTAAAGTTAATACAATCACTTTCTTTGGAGATCATGTTGTTCCAAAAAATGTGTTGGGTAACATGTATAGTCAACACCATGTTGCTGACAAGTTGTTGGTGTTGTTTAAAGAAGTAAATTTGTAAGTGTGTTACTCATAGTTGTCCAAATATAATTCAAATATTGTAAAATATCATGGGTTTCTTCACCTATATTAGAAAATGTAAGTGTTCATGCAAATATGCATTGTAATAGTGACTTGATGCTGCTAGACATAAGATTGCATAGTGGTCCTATTGTAATAATTCTAAGGATGGGGAAAATTTTAAAAAGCAACTTTGTGTGGTAGAGATATGAAAGGAAATAAAAAGTGAAGGGTAGTTTCTACAAAAAATATTCTAGTACCTAGTATAAAAGTCTCTCTTGGTCAACTACTTTGATTTAGTAATGGAGGCATTCCTATATTTTTATATACAACTTGATCCTCCTCACTCTGAAATTTATTATCCAACATAGGCCCAATAATGACAAATTTTTCTCTCTTATGTGCCATCAAAGAGGATGAAGGAAGTTCACACTAGAGTTAGGAAAATGATTAATTAAGGTGTGAAATGAAAGTGAAAACCAAGCCCTTGTTATAATATTTGTTAGATCACACAATATGATCAGGGGATTGTACTAGATGATCAAGTGTGTCCAATCCATCGTATCAAAAATCATATTGTCAAATTATATTATATGATAGGGTATTATATAATATAATCTTCAACTTTTTGATTGCCCAAAAGGATTATATGTACATCTATTTAACCAAATGTAATTAGACAATATAATGAGTCATTCATAAATTATGGTTGAAAATAATGATCATACCAAACAGTTAAAATGGAAACAATTGGCTTGTAACTATATGCCCTATGTCTATCATATAGTAAGAAGTGAGTATTGTATAGTACTATATGAAGCTTTTTAAAAACAATTTGTCACCATAGGAACATTTATACAAAAAAAATGCACATGTATAAAAAAAATATGTGCATGACATATAACATAAGATATAGAATAAAAATCAAAATAATAATAAAAATTTTAAACATAATTCAATAAAAACACACACAATATATAAACACATACATATCCAAATGACCTAAGCACTTAATTCTATAATTCCCAATCTAGTCATGAGTGCACTAGATCTCTCACAACTTAATCATTTAATAAACATGTCTACCAATTGATTTTTGCGTCAAGAAATTAGATACTTACAACACCTTTTGATACATGTTCTCTAATGAAATGGTGTATGGCGTCAATATGCTTAGTACATGAGTTTTGGATTGGGTTTAAAGTAATACATATCACACTCATATTGTCACACATGTTGAGGATTTCATCCACTTGCAATGCAAAATCAAAAAATTATTGCTTCAATCAAAGGACATAGGTAACACAATTTTTCGTATCAACATATTCAGCCTCAACAATGGATAGTGCTACAAAATTTTATTTTTTACTTGAAAAGGAGCGCAAGTATTTATAAATGAATTTACATGCTCAAGATATGCTTTTATTGTCTACTTTGTAGACTATAAAAATAGAGTCTTAGTATTGAACAAATTAAAAAGATGTAATATTCCTAATTAAGACACTTGAATTCTAAGCTTGATATTTACTAAATATCATATATGCCTTCCCTTTTGAAGAGTACCCTAAAAATAAGCTTCATCTGCATATGCATCAAATTTTTCCAAATGTATTTTTTGATTATTCAAAATGAAGCATTCAGAACTAAACATCCAAAATGAGAGTGTTTCAGATTTCTACCCCTTAATAAATTCATATGTTATCTCATTTATGTTTTCCATTATATTCAACCTATTCAAAACATAAAAAGCAATATTCACTACCTCAACCCAAAAATATTTTGATAATTCATACTCACTAAGCATAGCCCTAATAGCCTCTACCAATATCTTATAAATCCTTTAGCTATGACATTTTATTGTAAGGTTCTAGAGGCTAAAAATTTATGCTTAATTCCTAATTCTTTATAAAATACCTCAAAAAATTCTTTATCAAATTCTCCTCAATGATTTCTATGAATTATTAAAATAATACATCATGTCTTACACTGAATCCAAATTAAAAAGCCTTAAAATTTTCATATCATTCACTTTTATTGGCCAAAAACTTAGCCTTGCTAAATCTAGAATAATCATCAACTATCACAAAGCCAAAAGTATTTCCTCTTGAACTCTTTATAGAAATGGGTCTAAATAAATTCATATGCAGTACCTCTAATGGTTGAATGGTTGTGATATATCTAATGGTTTGATGACTTCACTTTTTTCCTTTCTAACAAGCATCACAAAGATGTTATGTTGTAAATTCATACTTGGGGATAACTCTAAGAAGCTCTAATTGTGTGATTTTCCTATGAGCCCTTATGCTTGCATGGCATAATCAGCCATTACCTTGATTCATCTTTAGTGCTTCTATTTTTTTTTTTTTTCTTTTGAAGGAAAGCCAGAGCTTATTATATTAAAAAACCAAAATGAAGAGCAACTACAATGATGATTCCTCCTTCAATGTTTTGAAAAATGAAGGAGGAACCATATTTAAAGAAAAATCATCCCAACTGAAACTACTAAAAATAAAATATAGTTAGCACATAACTTGGCTAACTTATTATTATCACGACTTATACAGTTGAAAATGACAAAGTTAAAATTCTGAAGGAAATCCATACCGTCATCCTTGAGCTCTCCTTTTTCCAAGTTCTTAGAAGGTATGAAATGATGTTTGAGTTGTCTCCTTCAATGATGATGCCTTTGTATTTGAACATCCAATCCTTGATTTCCTCCTTTAAAGAATGTATTGCTAAAAACTCCAGCTGAGCAATGCCTCAATGTATACAAGGTCTTCCATAAGCGTAAAGAAATCTCCCTTTGCAGTCCCGGAAAACTGCTGCTATCCCCGCTTTATAGGAAGAAAGTAGAGATGCATCTACATTTACCTTAAGCCATTTGTGTGGAGGAGGATGCCAATTATTGGACAGTCTAAATAACTAGTTTACATCCCAAATGACCAAATTAAAGTGACTAAATCAGTAAGAAACTAAAGCCTGGCATATAGCATTAAAGGCTATAAAACTTGGACTTTCCTCCACACCTTCATGAATGAACTTGTTTCTGCTTTTCCATGACAAGAAAACTATATTGCAATACATGTTAATAGCCATACCTTTCTTCTTCGAACTGGTTTCCAACCATTTAATACAGTGCTAAACTTTGTCAAATTGTGGAATACATAATCCCCATTGATTAAGATGGAAAAATACCTCATTATGCTTCGAGCATTCACGCATGATATGTTCAACATCTTTGACTCAATTTCATCCCCTTGGACAAATGGCATTGTCAATTAGTCTTCTATGAAATAAGAATTGAAGAGATGGGATAGCATTTCTACTTAACCTCCACCAAAACACTTCCACCCAAGCATTCAACTTAGCATTTTTGGTCCAATTCCAATACTGAATATCATCAGTTTCATTAACCGAAACTTCATATGCTAATCTAGAAATAGACTTTCCAAATTTTTGATGAATCAACTCCATAAGGTCCTCTTCACCATTTTTTGTAATTTTAATTTGAATAATCAATTTAACTAACTCCCTTCCAAATGATTCCAGTAGCAATGCTTCGTTCCAGCATATATCCATCAGTAATGAATTCGTTAACCTATACAGTTCAACCTTCATGTGGGACAACAAACGTAGGCCACCTTTCTATGCTTTTATCCATAATCAAGTTATCTTTATATGCATCCACTGTATCTCCATTCACTAAAGACCATCTGACTATGGGCTTCAGCATTTTGTAACCTTCAGTCAACAATTTGTGAAAAGATGAGCATCTCACTCCACCGCTTCCCTTTTCCAGCTTTTCTCCATATTTTGACACCATTAGCTTATTTAAAATTTAATCTTTGTCTTGTATAAATCTCCATGCCAAACATGCTCTCAAAGTTGGTGTCTTTATGCTATTAGAATGCAGCCCACGACCACCTCTTTCAATTAGCTTGCACATTTTAGTCCAACTGACATAGTGCAAGCCTCTATTGCCATTCTTCTTATTCCAGATGAAGTTTCTACTTGCTTTATCAAGATCTTCTAGCACACGTTTTGGTACAAGGGAGTGAGTAGCATGAAATGTAGGTAGAGCTAGATAGCGGATTTAACCAAAGTCATCTTACTCGCCAATGAAAATAATTTCCTTCCCTGTTGATTCAGCTTCTTCAAGGAATTATCTATGATAAATTGAAAATCATCATATGTATGTCTTCTCAAAGCTATCTTCAATCCAAGGTAATTGAACTCTCTAACAGCATTGAATCCCATAATTCTTTTGATGTTATTTTTCTTCTTCCTTCCCACATGATTTCAAAATAACATGGCAGATTTGTTCAAGTTGATACGTTCGCCAGTCCAATCACAAAAGTTGTGTAAGATTTTCTTCACTTCTTTAACCATCTTCCTATTTGCTTCAGAGAATATGATCATGTTGTCGGCATAAAGTAAATGGGATATTCTAGGCCCCTTCAAATTTATCTTGACACCACAAGAGCTCTGCTCAAACACATTTGATAGAAGTTGAGAACATAGAATAAAAAGGATCGGAGACAAGGGACAACCTTATTGAAATCCACTCTTAGCTTGAATCCACTTAGACTAATTTCCATTAATGATTAGAGAGAACTTAGGGTCTTCCACACACTCCATGATGAGATTAAAAAACTTTGTAGGAAAGTTGAAATACATTAGCACTTTCCTAAGAGAAGTCAAAGACATTGAATCATATGCTTGTTCCATGTCAACTTTGAAGGAGACTAGACCCTTAGAGGACTTAGAGAACCTTAGTTTATAAAAAATTTTTTATGCCACCAAAACATGGTATGACAAGGATCTCCCCTTAATGAATGCTACTTGTTCCATGGAGATTAGTTTCAGAATAACCATAACTAATCTATTTAATATAATCCTCGCCGCTACCTTGTACACAGTGTTGCAAAGACTTATAGGTCTATAATTATAAGGGAGAATAGGATTAGATACCTTCGGAATAAGCACTATCAAACTCTCTTTCCATTCTTTGTTCAGTTCTCCAATGAAAAAAAAAATTGATTTAAAGCATCCAAAAATAAGCTTTGATGATTCCCCAATAAGCTTTGATGAAAGAGTTTGAGACTCCATCAATTCCAGGTGAAGTATTGCCTTCCAATTGGTCCAGAACGCCTTCAACCTCTTCCAAAGTCAGGTCTACCTCCAGGAATTCCTAATCCCCAGTTTTTAAGCAAGAGTTCACAGCCGGAAATCCTTCAAGCTTGCATATCCTAATCTCCCATTTTCTCTGGAAATAACGCAAGAATACATCTTCCATTTTGTATTGTTCTTCCACCAACAGTCCATTCTCATCCTTAATCTTGATGATTTTATTGAAATTTCTTCTAGCACTAGCATAAGAGTGAAAACATTTAGAGTTTTCACTCCTTCCTTCAACCACTTAACTTTAGCTCTTTGATTCCACCAAGAATTTAATCTAGCCATGGTAGTGTTCAACTCATTCACCTTAGCTTTAAGACACCAATAATTAGATTCCGAAAGAGCTCCATGTGAAGATTCTTTGCTTTGAAGTTCCATGATCTCCTTCATAAGATCATCTTTAAGTTTGTTTAAATCCTTTAGCTTAGATTTACTCCAAAAAAACAACGATTTTAAGGAATTTTTGAACTTCTTATTGAGAAATTGAGAGCAATTACCTTGATAATTCTTGTTCCATTCCTTCCTTACAACCGCAAATGATGCTTGATAAGATGCCCAACAATTTTCAAACTTGATCTTCTTAATAGAGAGCTTTGAAATTCTGAAATTGCAATATTATTGGACAGTGGTCCTAGGCGATCCTAGCCAAATGCCTTACTACCAAGCAGAATGAAGAGCTTAATGCCAAGGTGTTGATAAAACACCTTTCCAATCTTTCAAGAATCCTTGCACCACCACCTTTGTTGTTACACCATGTGAATTTAGGCCCAATGAAGCTAACTTCATGTAAATCATTGTTGAACAAGCATTCCTTCATCTCCTTAGGTCCATGAGAAAAAGAGAACCTTCTACCACCAATTTTATCCTCTTTGCCCATTATATAGTTAAAGTCTCCTCCTATTACCATAGGAAAATCTCGAATGGAATATTTGTCTATCATATCCCATAGATCCCTCCTCTTTTGTACTTCCCTGCTACCATGAACAGTGGCAACCCTTCACATTCCTTTGTTGGTAAGTTTAAGATCTCCAATCACAATTTGGGAAGAAAAGACTACCACTGAGAACTCTACCTGAGTAGAATTCCAAAGTAATAAAAAACCACCAGATAAACCTGATGAAGGGACAAAGAAATAGTCCCAATCAATGCCTACCATATTATTGATTTCACTTCTATCAATATCAGAAATTTTGGTTTCTACCAAACCCCCCAAAAAAAGAAAACACCATTATTTTTAACAAATTCCTTAATGTAGAGAGAAGCACTCCTTTTCCTTGCTCCTCTACAATACCAAAAGGCTATCGAATACATTTAAAAAGGTTTTGGGGATTAACCCCCATACTACCTTTACCTTCTAGCTCCAATCTCCTACTTCTAGTTGAAGGATTGATAGGTCCCAATTCCCTCAACTGCTTTGGAATTAGTTTCTTTGTAGATAGAGCAGAATCTGCTTTCCCTTCACCTTCAGATTTCACCTTTTCTCTAATAGCTATAAACGAGTTATCTGAATCTTTCCCTCCAGTATGAATAATAGATTCTTTGTTACCATCACATGAGAGGAACACTTCTTCAACTATGAATGCATTTGTAGTAGGAACTAATTCTCCTTCCTCCAGTTCTACTAGTGCATTGAAGCTGTTATCATCATTTGCGGGCAACATAACTTTTTGATCTCTTATACTTCTCTCTTCAAGGCTATCTGTAGTATTCCCAGCTATCATTTGTTCCACCTCTTTATGCTCTTAATTTGGCTTATTAACCCTTGTTCCAGATTTAGAGTTATCACTCTGCTTCAACGGCACCTAGTTACTTTTCACCCGAGCAATAAGTTTTCTAGCCACGTTGTTAAATGTTTTTTTCTTCCCATACTTTACCAACATCCATGGACCATACTCTTATTTATCAGTCAAACCAACTTCATCCAGATTTTGAATACCATCAACAGTTATAGTTCCCTCCAAATTGCTGGCATGTGAATTAACTGGTATAACTGGCTTAGACCTATTCTCCACTTTAGCTGAAGCACATTCATTCTTTCCATGACCAATTTTCCCGCAATCAAAACACAGATTTGGTAGCCTCTCATACTCAATTCTCTAGAAGAATTTGTATTCTTCTCCTTCAACCCAAATACCAGTCGGTAGTTTCGAATCCAAATCTATCCGGACGCACACACTTCCAAATTCTCTTCTGGACCATTGGAACATGTTGTCGTCAATCAAATAAGGATTGCCCACCATGGATGCTATACGGTATATTTTTATTTCATCCCAGTAATGCAGCGGTAAGTTGGGCAATCTGATCCAGATAGGATCAGAAAGTACTTATGAGTCCATCTTTCAATCCCCACAATGTTCCCATTAACAAACCAGGGACCATTGGTAAGCACAGCCTCCATATGTTCAGGTTCGTAGAACGAGCATAAAATCCATCCCTTCCCAAGCACCGTTAGATGGAATTTTCCATATTGACTCCATTGTCTCCACAATTCATAGCTAATTGAGGAAAAAGGGACATCACCACCGAAGATTTTCACCACTAATGATTTATCAAGTTTTTTGGAGTTCTCCCTAACTTTTTCCAAATTAAGCTTAACAGATTTCCTGTCCTCAGCTTTGCAGCTTCCGAAATCCAAGTCAGCAACTTTGATATTTTCATTTTTTTGTCCAAACATTTTGATGGTTTCCTGGGTTACTCCGTTTAGGCATTTCATCAGTAACTTCATCACATCCTCCCAATTCACATGTTTTGTATATCTATACCTCCTCCAGATCGGATTTCGAATTGCCTTAAACTGCCAGTCTCTTCTTCCTTCCAGAACTCTCAGCTTCATTAGTACCAACAGCCACCCTTAAATAAGAATCATCTTGTATACCTCTTTATGATACCATAACTTCTGCGTTTGTTTCATTGATTGTTCCAGACTTTGATTTTAATGATGGAGAACAAATCTTTTCTCTCTTAGCCAAATTGGCTTTTCCAAACAAATCAAAATTCTCCAGATTTTCCTCAATCATGATTCCCTTTCCCTTGCTCTTCAGGAATATGTTTCTTCAACAACAGTCCTCCTTCATTGATTACCAAAGGTTTATTCATCTTAGCATTAATCTTCAATCCAGGAAAGAGACTGATTCTATCATCTCCAAAAGCCGAATGTAAAGAAGTCATGCCCCGAGATCGACCATTCATCAAACGTCCAGAAGACGTTTATCCTCCTACAGACCACCGGCCGAAGGAGGCCGGCGACCATTCACCGCCATCGACTCCGATGATGAAGTCACAAAATAGGGTTTTTTAAAAATAGAATTTTGAAATCCCAGATTTTCTCACTCTACTTACAGCTCATCTTTAGTGCTTCTCAAACAATAGATCTCCGAACTCTTACCAATATAATTCAAAACTATCATATAAATATTATTTATTCTTAAGCATTATAGTATAATCCTAGTGTTTGACATCAAAAGATATTTAGTAGAAAGAAATTTAATATTAAAAACTTTATCACATAATTAACTAAGTCTTACCAAATTATGTTTTAAGGCTTAAGCTTTACATAAGTTAAACATTTTTAATAAGAAAGCCATTAGTTTTTCCTATTAAACCTATCCTCACTACTTTTATAATAGTGTTACCTCTTAGTGTTGCATTGCCTCTATTACTTTCCTTCATCATGATGAACTTACTCATATCTCTAATCATGTGTCTTGAGCATCTGTTGTCCAGATAACAAATACCTTTATTGGATCCCTTATGAAGACATACCTATAAAATTTATCAAGGTGAGCATTTGGAACCAAGACCAACTTGTGCTCCAAAGTTTGAGATAATGTAGTCATGACATGCTAAGCTAATGAGGCCTCAAACCTAAAAAAAATCATGTATTATAATGAACTCTAAGTGGGTGCACTCATTTGATGTGTCCTACATTGTGACATGGTACACCTAATATCTAAGAATGAATGAGATAACCTATGCAATGACTGTTCTTTTTTTATGAGCTGAGTATTGACAAGATACTAATATATGTATTATTAACTTATATATTGTTGCAAATCTGATTTCAAGAAATAAAATTTTGATGATAGCAAACCTTTCTATTTTTCTACGACTGCCTTGCCTACTAACGTTTCAGGTCCACAAGATTGAGTGTAGCTCAAGCCAGCTCAAGATTGGGTAAACTAGGACTGAGACACTTTGTAATCTTTTACCTATTCTTGAGTAAATTGTATCAGTATGGGTCCTGTTGCAAAGTAATGTTGCACACACACACTTGAGGGAAAAATTCTGATTGTTCTAGAGTTTCTATTTTTTATCACATCATCCTGGATAATCCAAATATCTTCTTGAACGATCAGTTAAAAAATAAAAATCCTAATTAGAGCATCCTGGTTAAGGCATTCGTCATTAAGAAAATCATCCTAGATGATATTGACATTGACTAGGATGATAGACTCAAATCAGAAAGAATCAACCGCTAGATCTGTTTAAGCATATTTTAAATATGCACATCATCCAGGACATATTCCTTGACTATATATCATAATTAAGGTCTTATTGCTCGATTATATAATCATGGATGATTGCATGATCATCCAGGATGATCATATAATCAAACCTTAGATTCATCCTGGACAACTAGTGAGACACCCTAGATGATATGTATTGAATTGAACTAATCATACGGGATGATCTAAAGATCAGTCTGGATGATGATGTTACTTTTGCATCAACCAAAACTCCATCTAGGACGATGTTCTGGATAATATAAGACATTTTGTACTGATCGACCTGAATAATCGTGAGATTGTCCAGAACAATCAAGCAATTTTTTCATCGTCCAAACATCCATCTAGGGGGAAATTCTGGATGATATTCATAGACTTGAACTAAGAGTACAGGATGATATATTATCATCTTGGATGATCTGAACAAATTACTTTCTAATCATCCTGACTTTCCAAAATCATCCTGATTGATTGAGCTAATTTTGTACTGATCGTACAAGATGATCAGCCGATCATCTTAGATAATAAAGTCAGCTGATTGCAATTAAGAGCTATTTTGAATCTCTTTTATTTAATACCACTTATTTACTCAAAGAGAATATCCTTCGCTTCTTTCTTAACCTAAGAGAGCCTAGAGTAATAATTCGTTAGGGATGTTAAGCCCTTATGAACTAGCCCAAGGCTAACCAAGCGGGGGAGGGGGGTGAATTGATATTTTAAAAAAAACTTTCACAATCAAAACACAAACTCAAACCAAACAAAAATTCACCATAAAGAGAATCAAAGTGTGGAAATTAAATAAAATAATAATAAATGAAAGAACACACTAGATTTATAGTGGTTTGGCCAAACCTTGACCTACGTCCATGTTGCGGATCTGTTTTCATGGTGTGTGTTTTTGATCGAATGATTTATTTTAAAATATCAATTTACCCCTTTTTAGTTAGCCTTGGGTCTAGTTCATAAGGGCCTAACATCTCTAATGAACTTTCAGGTGGTATCAGAGCAGTTTTCATAAAATAATTTTTCAAAAAGCTTTTGAATTCTCGATCCATGGCTAATTTTTCTAATCGTAATATTGCGGAAGGTTATTCAATCACCAAACAACCTTTATTTGAAAATATTACATTTGATTTTTTGGAAAATTCGCATGTCTACTTTCTTGCAATCGATTGATTTTCATATGTGGCATATGATTTTAAGTTGTTATTCATTACCGTCACGGGTTTTAGATGATGTTAAAACCTTTTAATCAATGGAACAGGAAAGAACAAATCAATGCTCAATTGAATGCAAAATCTTTAAATTACTTTTTTTGTGCTTTAAATTCTAAAGATTTTATGTTAGTATCCATGTGCACTACTGATAAAATTTGGGATAAACTACACACCATATATGAAGGCACTAGTGAAATCAAGCAATCCAAGTTGAATATGTTAATGCATGATTATGAAATATTTTCCATGAAACCTTATGAAACTATCTTAGACATATATACTAGGTTTATTCAAATTGTGACATCATTACATGTTTTAGGTAAAGAGTTTTCAAACTTTAAAAAAGAATAAAATTTTTCGTTGTCTACTTGATAAGTTTGATACTAAAGTTATTGTCATCTGTGAATCAAAAGATTTGAATAAATATTCTATTGATAATTTAATTGACTCGCTCATTGCCTACGAGCAAAGTTTGGGTCAAAAATTTTTGGATGCAGGTGAAACGATAGTGCTAAATGCTGAAGATACAAAAAAAGATAGCTTAGTTGGTGATAAAAGCAATGACTTGACAGGAAAATAAAAAATCTGACCAAAGCATAAGCATCAACAAAAGTGGAATAAAGGTAAAAATGATAAGAATGTTAATATTTCTTCTGATGTTATTTTCTTTGGATGTAGGAAGCCTGGACATATAAAAATTCAGTGCCCTAATTTGAGAATTCTTCCTGCAAAAAAAAAGTGTAATGCAAAGCAAATTATAAACTGGGAAAATAATGAAAAGAAAAAAATTTATTTGGCAGATCTTGCTTCTGAATCTTCTGATCAGGAGCAAGATGATGCATAAATTATTTTATGTGTACTTTTTATGTTAGCATGTTTTGTTTGTTCTTTTTTTTGTTTATGTGATTTTCTTTTTTATTTATTTTTTTCTTTCTTATTTATTTAGTTAATTTTTTTTAATCTTTTTTTTTTCTTTTTTCTTTCATGTGTTTTCTTTGATCAATACACACATTTACCTTTCTAAAAATGAAAAACCTACGTCATGTTCTTTTCTTGAATTCTTATGAAAATTGTGTTTGACTTCTCTAAAAATAGTCAAAGAAAGGAAACTCATATTTTTTATTCTCAATCTCTGTTTCCTAAAAGAGGTTATTCTACTTTTGATTTAAAATCATTTTCATATTTTAAATTAGTTTTTGAAACTATAATTTTTTATCTTCCTATATTTTATTTATCGCATAGGGATCTTTTGCAAGTTGTTAAATCTAACTCATAATTTTCTTAATCAAGAAATTCATTTTGTCAATATGATGGGTTTACTTTTGTTTTTAAGATTTCAGAAAGGTAGCATATTCAAAAAATTGGCCAATGATGCCAAAAATAAATGATGCATAAAGACACCAATTTGAAAAAAAATGAATATACAAAGTGTATCAAAAATCAAAAGATGCGCAGTGCGCCAACCAATTGTCAAGAGACATAAAATGAGCCAACAAAAATTAAATGGTTACCATTCTAGTACTTCTTAAAGCTTAAGAAAACCCTTGATACTTTCGTTACTTGAGTTTCAAAATCATAATTCCTTATTCAACAATTCGTGCATTAACCTTCTATTAGATATATTTTATGGAAGGAGTTTTAAAAATGACTGTTTCTTTCTCTATATTATTCCTTGATTTAGATATTAAATTTAAAAGTTTTTGAGCCTTTTAAAAGAACTAGAGTTTAGATTATCAAATTCTGAATTTCTAACCTTTTCAGGGCTATGCATTGTCAATACAATTCTACTAAGTTTTTGATTAAAACCAAGAGGTAACTTTCTCATTTTAAAAATATTTGTTTTGTTCACTAGATCAGCGATCGTTCTTGTCTTTTAATCATTTTGTTCTTATTGTTTATGCCCCTTCTCTTTTTGATAATGTCAAAGGGGAAGAACGTACTTCTTAATTTTTTTATCATTTTTCTTTTTTTTTTAAAATTAAAAACAACAAAAATTTTTTATCTCCTCCATTTTGAAAAGTTTTATTTTAGTGAGGGGGAGATTAGGAGAAAATATTTTCTTCTTTGCAAATTCAAATAGCATTATTTGCCATCATAAAAAAGGGGGAGTTTATTGCGGATATGTTTTTATGGTTTATGATTTTGATGATAGCAAACACTTTTATTTCTCTACGACTGTCTTATCAACTGATATTTCAGGTCCACAAGATCAGACGGCAATCGGAACTAGCTCAAGATTGGGTAAACTAGGTCTAAGTCAGTTTGTAATATACTTTTTCCCTTTCTTGAGTCAATTGTAACCTTTGAAGTGTCTGATGCTAAGTAACCCTACACACACATTTGAGTGATTTTTCTGACTGAATTAGAGTTTTTTTATTTTTACTTACATCATCCTAGACGATACTTATATCGGTCTGGATGATTGGGTCAAAAATAAAAACCCTAATTAGGGCATCCTTGTTAAGCAGCCGTCATTAAGCAAATCATCCTGGACGATCCTTGTATCGGCCAGGATGATAGGCTCAAATAAGAAAGAATCAACCTCCACGATCAATTTAGGTATTCTTTATTTTAAATTATCAGCCTGGACATTGTAGCATAATTGCCTAAATTTTTCTATCAATTATGAAAAGCAATTAAGGCTGATTCATATGATCACATCGACCGGGCCGATCACAGAATCGGTTGGGATGATGTCCTGGATGATTGACATCGGCCAACATCTATTATGGACGATGTTTAGGATGATTGTACTCGAGTTTGAACTAATCGGTCAGGATAATATTATATCGGCATGGACGATGTAACTAATTTTCTTCTGATCATCCCAAATCGTCTTGGCTGATTGAGTTTACTTTTTACTGATCGGCCATGATTTTTTATCATCCTGGACGATAAAATCAGTTCTTGAAATTCTATTTAAAGGACCCAAATTTTCTCATGCAATAAGATCTTTTGCTACTGTCTTGACCTTAGAGAGCTTAGAGGAGAGAGAGAAAGAGGGAGAGAGAGAGAGAGAGAGAGAGAGAGAGAGAGAGAGAGAGAGAGAAAGGATTTTATGAGGGGGGACTTGTGAGGTGGATTCATAAGGGTTGTTCTAAGCATTGTTCCACTTCTTCTTCAACTAGAGTCTCTTGTCCTTGGAAGGGTTGGGAGAGGTAAGCTTCAGCAATCGATCGACGTTCTTTGCCTGCTTTAGGAAGAAGCAAAAGGAGTCAAGGTACTCTGCCTGCTTTAGGAGGAAATAAAAGGAGTTGGGTTCTCTGCCTTGCCGGGGTTGGCAAAAAGGAGGTTTTGTAAAGGCTTCTCTTCCTTGCTGTGGGAGCAAAAGGAGAGACACTTTTGTAGTGAAATACCAGGAGGGCGTCTCCGGGGAGTGCATATAGGTCGAGTTGACCGAACCACTATAAATCTCTATATTCTATTTCTACTGCATCTGAGTTTTTTTATTTTTCTACACTTTGATTTCTATGGTGACTTAGTTTTAAGTTTTATTGTGCTTTACCTAAAGAAAAATTTTAAAATACCAATTCACCCTCCTTCTTGGTTAGCCTTAGGCTAGTTCTTAAGGGTTGAACATCCCAAAAAAACTTTCAGTCTACTCCTCGGAGGCACCCTCCAAGTATTGCATTAAAATCAGTGTCTCTCCTTTAGCCCCCATAGCTAGGTAGAGAAGACCTTATAAGATCACGTCTACCATCCCCAGTGCGGCGGAGTAGTAGGGTCCTTTGACACCAAAGAGATCTTCTCCTTCCCAAAACTTCCCTTAAGACGAGCCTTGAATCTGATGGTACTAAGGCGCAAGCTTGTCGGAGCAACCGAATGAAACCCACTCCACACTCCCTTGAAACCTCCTCCAAGGATCTTCTCCTCTCTTAAACTCAACCATTTCCTCTCTTCCTTTCAAGCTTTCTCTTCAAGTTTTCTCCAGAAGAAATGAAGCCTCAATGGCTGCCAAAGACACATATCAAGTTTCTTGACAAAGCTTGAGTAGAGGGCTTTAAAAAACCTTAAAAAGTATTCTTGTCGGCAAAAATGGTCCAAGACGATCACAGGAACATCCTGTACGATGAGTCTAAAAAGAGCACTTCTAAAAACCCTAAAAACTCAATTTCGATGCCACATATAATTCAGGACGATCGCAGGATCTTCCCGTACTATTCGCTTAAAAAAGAGGGCTTCAGAAAACCCTAAAAACTCAATTTCAGTGCTAAAAATCATCTTGAACAATCGCAGGATCGTCTACTACGATGTGAATAATTTTACCTGATAGTCAAGGATGATTAGTACAAAAATGTACAGATCGTCCAGGATGATATTATGGATTATGTTGGATGATTAGAAAAAAAATTATGGTATTTTGGCTTGGATGATTTAGGAAAATCAATTATGTTAGCAAATATCATCATGTACGATATACATATCATCAAGGATGATTAGATAGAAAAATATTATCATAATTAGTCCCTTAATCATAGTATCATTTTAGGCATGATGTGTATTGATCATCCCGGATTATCTAGATCGTACGGGACAATTAGAACAAAAATTAAATCATAAAATCTTGCCTAAATTTATATTGGTGGCTATTTTGCAAGATCATAAAGGATTGTCCTGGATGATCACAAATCATCCAATACGATTAGTTCAAAACTTAATCTTTTGGATTTGACTAGATCTCACTCCCTTGAGTGTGTGTGTGCATGGTCACCAAGTAAGCATACTCCCTTATAGGACTTGAATCAAGAAATCAAAAAATTACATCAATGAATATTACAAACCCTTTACAACATATTATTCATCCCAATCTTGAGCTCTGATTCTTTGTTTGATATTGCATGACATTTCTGAAATATTAGTATACATACAAACAAATATAGAATGAAAAATACTATGAGATATAAAAATATTTGATATCATCAAAAATATAAAACTCATGAGCTCAAGTCACAACAATCTTCCCTTTTTAATGATGGCAAAAATTATTGGTGAAGTTACAAACTAAAAGTACTTTCTCCTAAACTCCCCCTCACTAAGATAAAAATTTAAAAATAATAAAAAATAGAACTTAACTTTTTTTTAATTTTTTTTATTTTAAATTTTAATAAATAAAACAAAACAAATATTAAAAAATAGCACATTCTCCCCCTTTGACATTATCAAATAGAGGAGGGGCATAAATAATTAGAAGAAAAAAATAATTAAAAAATAAAATGATCCCTCATCTAGTGAAGAAAAAAAATTAAATATCTTAAAATGAGAAAGTTACCTCTTGATTTTATTTAAAAACTTAGTAAAGAATGTATTGACAATGCATAACCCAGAAAGATTAGAAATTCAGAAATTATTAATCCAAGCTCATCTTCTTTTGACGGCTCAAAAACATTTTAATCCAATATCTAAATCAAGAAACAAATTAGAAAAAGAAATACTAATTTTTTTCAAATTCCTTTCATAAAACATATCTAATAGAAGATTAATGCAAAAATTGGTGAATTAGAAATGATGATTTATAAGCTCAAGTATAAAAAATATTAAGGGTTTTATTAAACTTTAAGAAGTACAAGAAATGTAAGCTTACTTTTTATGGACTCATTTTATGCCTCTTGTCAGTTATTTGGCGCACTTTGCGCATCTTTTAATTTTTGTTACACTTTATGTATCTTTCTCAATTTGGCATCATTGCGCGTCTTTTGATTTGGCGTCATTGGCCACTTTATTTTCAATCAAAAGTTCCACCTTTCTGAAATTTTAAAAATTAAAGCAAACCCATTCTATTAAAAAAATGAATTACTTAATTAAGAAAATTGTGAGGTGGATTCAACAACTTGCAAAAGATCCCTATGCGATAGATAAAATGTAGGGAGATGAAAAAGTTAAATTTGAAAATTCAATTTATAAAATGATGAAGATTTTGAATCAAAAGTAGAATAACCTCTTTAAGAAAAGAGATAGAGAGATAAAATCATGAGTTTCTTTCCTTTGACTATTTTTATTGAAGTCAACCATAACTTACATAAGAATTTAAAAAAAAAAAGAAGTACATTTTTCATTTTTAGAAAAAAATGATCTTTTAAAAAAAATTTGTTTTAAAAAAATTACATTTTATAAAGTGTATAGGAAAAAAAAGGTGATATGGGTGTGTTGATCAGAAAAAACTTCACAAAAATAAGTATAAAAACTAATTTAAAATTTTAACGTAATAACCAAAATGAAGAAAAAACTAAACCCAAAGAAAATACTAAAAATAAATAAATAACATAAAAAATAAATAAAAACATAACGAACAAAAAAAAAACATGCATACACAAACAAATGAACACATAAAAAAGCTTGAAACATCATCTTGCTTCTGATCTGATAATTCAGATGCTAAGTCTACCTAGGAGATATTTTGCTTTTCATTATTTGTCATTTTTACAATTTGCTCAGCTTTACCCTTTTCTTTTATAGGAAGAGTTCTGAAACTAGGGCACTGATTTTTTATATGTCCAAATTTCCTACATCCAAAGTAAATAACATCAGAAGAAATTTTAACATTCTTACCATTTTTACCTTTGTTCCACTTTTTTTTATGATTATTCTTGTGCTTTATTATGCTTTCCAATTTGCTGGTTAACTCATCGCTTTTGTCATCTACTAAGCCACTTTTCTCTGTGTCTTCAACTTTTAGCACTATCATTTCACTTGTATCCAAAAGTCTTTGACCCAAACTTTACTCGTAGGCAATGAGTGAGTCAATCAAATTATCAATATAATATTCATTCAATTTTTTTAATTTATAAATAGCAACAACCTTGTCATCAAACTTATTAAGTAGACAACGTATAATTTTATTGACTTTTTTAAAGTTTGAAAATTCTTTTCCTAAAGCATGCAATGATGTCACAATTTGAATAAACCTAGTATACATGTCTAAGATAGTCTAATAAGGTTTCATATAAAAAAGTTCATAATTATGCATTAAAATATTCAACTTGCATTTATTAATTTCACTGGTGCCTTCATATATGGTATGTAATTTATCCAAAATTTCCTTACCAATAGTGAACATGGATACTAACATACAATCTTCAAAATTTAAAGCACAGAAAAAAAGTTTAATGATTTAGCATTTAATTGAGCATTGCTTTATTCATCCCTGCTACATTGATTAAAAGGAATATTAGTTTTAATTCCATCAATTACAAGTGATGGTATAAAATAATCATTTAAAATAATTTGTCATATTCGATAATCAATTGATTGCAAAATACTAGACATGCAAAATTTCCAAAAATCAAAAGTAATATTTTAAAATAAAGGTGATCGCATGATTGAATAACCTTCCGTAATATTACGATTATAAAAATAAGCCATGGATCAAAATTCAAAAGTTTTCAAAAACTAGATTTTTTGAATCCCGCTCTGATACCACTTGATAGTTTATTAGGGATGTTAAGCCCTTATGAACTAGCCCAAGGCTAACAATGAGGGGGGGGGGGGGGGGATTTAAATTTAAAAAAATCTTTCAGGACATTTAAAAAAATCTTTCACAATTAAAACACAAACTCAAACCAAATAAAAATTCACCACAAAGAAAATAAAAGTGCGAAAATTAAATACAAAAATAATAGAAGAAAGAACACACCAAATTTATAGTGGTTCGGTTAAACCTTGACCTACGTCCTCTCCTCGGAGGCACCCTTTGAATTTTGCACTAAAATTATTCTCTCCTTTAGCCCCCACAGCTAGGCGAAGAAGCCCTTATAAAATCACTTTATTCTTCCCCGGTGCGGCGGAGTAGCCGGGTCCTTTGACACCAAAGAGATCTTCTCCATCCCAAAACCTCCCTCAAGAAGAGCCTTGAATCCAATGGTACTAAGGTACAAGCTTGCCGGAGAAACTGTGTGAAACCTCCTCCACATTCCCTTGAAACCCCCTCTAAGGATCTTCTCCCTCTCTCAAACTCCACCCTTTCCTCTTTCCCATTCAGCTCTCTCTTCAAGTTTTCTCCAGAAGAAATGAAGCCTCAATGACTGCCAAAGATAAATATTAAGTGCCTTAATAAAGCTTAAATAGAGGGCTTTAAAAAACCATAAAAAATATTCTTGGCGATAAAAATCATCCAGGATGATTGCAGGATCGTCCTGTACGATGAGCCTAAAAAAAGTGCTTTTGAAAAACCTAAAAACTCAATTTTGGCGCACATATCGTCCAGGAAGATCGCAGGATCGTCCTGTACGATACGCTTAAAAAGAGGGATTTAGAAAATCCTAAAAATTCAATTTTGGTGCCAAAAATTATCCTGAACGATTGCAGGATCGTCCAGTATGATGTGCATAATTTGACCTGATAGTCCAGAACGATATTAGGATAGTTCGGGATGATTAGTACAAAAATGTACAAATCATCTAGGATGGTATTATGGATCTTCCATGATGATTAGAAGAAAAATTAAGGTATTTCGGCTTGGACGATTTAGGAAAATCAAGTATGTCAGCAAACATCGTACTGTATGATATATAGATCGTCCTGGATGATCGGATAGAAAACTTTAACCATAATTAGTCCCCTAATCTCAAGATCAATTTAGGCATGATTTGTATTGATCGTCAGGACAATCTAGATAATCTGGGAAGATTAGAACAAAAATTAAATCATAAAATCTTGCCTAAATCAGCATTGGCAGCTATTTTCCAAGTTCATAAAGGATAATTTTAGACAATCCAAAATCATCTAATATGATTAGTTCAAAACTTGATCTTTTGGATTTGACTAGATCTCACTTCCTTTAGTGTGTGTGTGCATGGTCACAAAGAAAGCATACTACCTTATAAAACTTGACTCAAAAAATCAAAAATTATATCAATGAATATTAACATTATTCAACCTAATCTTGTGTTCTAATACTTTGTTTGATGTTGCATGGTATTCCTGAAATATTAGTATACATACAAACAAATATAGAAAGAAAATACTATGAGATATAAAAATGTTTGATATCATCAAAAACATAAAACTCGTGAGCTCAAGTCTCAACATAGAGGAGAGGGAGAGAAAGGGAGAGAGAAAGGGAGAGAGAAAGAGAGGATCTTGTGTGGGGGGTTTGTGAGGGATTTCACAAGGTTGCTCCAAGTAAGGATCTGAGTCATCTTCTCTGGTCATCATCCCTAGTTCCTTGGGGGTTCGAGAGAGGTCTACTTTAATAACTAATCGAGGTTCTCTTCCTGCTTCAGGAGGAAGCGAAAGGAGTCGGGTTCTCTGCTTGCTTCAGGAGGAAGTAAAAGGAGTCGGGTTCTCTACCCCACCGGTGTCTGTGGAAAGGTGGTTTGTAAAGGCTTCTTCAATTTTATATGAGAGCTAAAGGAGAGTCACTGAGTTTAGTGCAATACTCGGAGGGCGCCTCCGTGGAGTGGACGTAGGTCAAGTTGACCGAACGTCCATAAATTTCTATGTTCTTTATTACTATTTTTTTGTATTTAATTTTTGCACTTTGGTTTTTTTTGTGGTTAATTTTTGTTCGGTTTGAGTTTAAGTTTTGATCTAGAAATTTTTTTAAAAACCAATGCACACCCCCCCCCCCCCTGGCCCCCCCCCCCCCCTCTTGTTTAGCCTTGGGCTAGTTCATAAGGGCTTAACATTCCTAACAAACTTTCATATATATGCAGAGTTTCATGCTTTATCCTACACACACAACTCAATTTTCTAATGAATGTATAAATTTTCTATGGTGTATATCCTATTTTAATGAAAAAGCACAAGTCATATCAAGTAATATAATGATTTAAAGAGTGTCGATCCAATAAGGTTAATTTAGAAATATCCTAAGTTCACTTTACTATTGCCTACTGAACTACTAAATTTACCTAATTGAGTAATTTAAAAGGGTGTAGTAGGATAAAAGTAAAAAAGCTTCAAATTACAAAAAGAAATTTCACTAATTTTAGAAATTCTGAACCTATTATTCTCTAAAAGAATATGATGGCTTTAGAGATGTTTAATTCCTATTATTGTAATGGATAAAATCAATAGGGCTCCTCATCTCTATCAAGCTCATTGGAGCCTTAGCTATTATCCTACCTAACTATAGATATTCTATATCCATAAGACCAAGTAATCCTAACCACCATATGTCTATATTATAATTAAATTATATTTTATGTTATGTAATTATTCATCTATTTGTCCATTGATTCTCTAAATCACACAATGTTTTTATTTTATGTCGAGCATATAAAAAATAAATAAAGAATAAAGAAATCAAGAATAGATAGGATACAACAAAGATTATACTTAAGAAATAAATTCTTTCAAACAATCATAGATTCGAAAGACTTATTTAACTACACGTGGAGGGGCTGTTACACATAATAAATGTAACAAATATTTTATTTCATTGAATGATTAATAAGTTACAAACTAACAAGAACAATATAACAAAATAAACTTGGTAAAATAAGGTTTGGAAATGACTCAAAATTAAAATTACAACTCCTTTGCACTTCTTCGCTTTACACCACAACCATACAAGACTCCAGATACAAGATAGCCCTCACACTCACACACACTCACATAAAATGACTCCACATTAATCGTTACTTTATTTCATTGGTCCAACTGACTCCCACTATAATGCTAGGCAATTTGGCATTGAATTGCTTCAATATGGCTCTATGGCACTTCCTAAATAGTACAATGGTGTTAAGCTCTCATGTAGAATTATGCTAATCTCTTCACTATGCACTAAACATGTGGAGCTATGGTGTTGACACTATCCTTGTGGCACTATGGTGCTGGTCCAATTTTTATAATTTTCACTATTTTTCTTCACAAAATACAAGGATTAAAAGTTCAAAATAACATACTAAATGTAATTAGGAATGACCAATTTTTATATTAGCAATTATGTATGTGCTTCTCTCCTAAGTGGTGTGTGAATAGATCTCAAATCATTGCCTTTTAGTTCTTTTATTTACTTTCTTAAATATTTATTTGAACTTAAAACCAAGGTTATGAAAAACGGACCGAAAAATGAACCAGAAGAAGGAAAGGGTTCACAGTTCAATTAGTTCCACCAAATGAACCGAGGTCAAACTGAATGACCTAATAAATAAGAAAATCATTAAATTTTAATAAAATTACAATAATAATAATCTTATCATTCCAAATGTAAAAAAAAAAATGAAATAAAAAAAAATAAATTATAAAACTTACATAATAAATAAAAGAATTATTTTAATATCTCATATAAGAGCAAAAAAAATTAAATCTTATAATTATAAGAATTTAACCTTATAATAACATGCCCATTAAAAAGTATTATTAAAAACATATAAATAAGTATTATTCATATTATAAATAATTAATTAAAAAATCTATTAAAAAAATAAATTGCATAGATATTATATATGTTATGAGCTTATAGCATTATATACCTCTCAACTCTTCTCTTTAGTCCGACATAACTTAAAAATTCTTTGTTGCTATTGTTTATATGGCTTTTTGAGTTTCTTAGTGTTTAGAGATCACATGGAGTGGTGGGCCATGTAAAATTGTTTCATGATGGATTGGTTAAAATATATATAATACTTATTAAAATTCATTTATTTATTGAAAACAATTATTTAATCTTTAATCTTTAATACAAAGACATCATTTATTTAATTATTTAAAAAGTATATCAATTGAACCGGCGGTTCAACAGAATCGACAAGTTCCCTGATTTGTCAGTTGAACCGGCGGTTCTTACCAGTTTAATGCGGTTCTTTGCAGAGACAGTTTTCAGACTAAATCGCACCAGACTTATGACCAATTCAATCGATTCAGCTGGTCCAATTTGGTTTTTAAAACCTTTCTTAAAACAATGCCAAATTTCACATATGCATTATGCTCGCTAACTTGAAAATGCAGGACCTCTTCTTCTAGTATTTTACATGTTTATTCTAATTCAATATGCATTTATATTTTCCCTTTTAATTGTTTTTCAAAGTTTTAGTCTCACTTTCCAAATATGAATGCATTTCAAGTAATATAGCATGCTTGGTTTTTTAACTTGCAAAATTTTTAGCCAACTCTATGTGCTACATCTACTAATGCATTATATTCGTACTTTAAACTTAAAAATTTTAATTTTAACTTTTTTTAGCTTTTATATAACTATTTTTCAAATGAAAGTAGGTTATCATATGATAATTCTTATACTTATTCTTCATCAGAGTTTTTATTCTTATCTTTTGTGTTGAGACAGAGATTTGAGATCTCTTCCTCAGCTTCTATTTATAATGGTTTTGAGTCAGACTTGGACCAAAAGTCTCTTTATTCTCTCCTATTATTCTTTTTCACATTTCCCTTGTCCACAACTTTTTCTTTCATTCGTTGGCTCTTTAGATTGGGCATTCTGACTTGATTTGGCCTAAATCTTTATATTCATAATAAACATAGTTAGTCAAAAGGTTATTCACTTTGTTAATTTTACCCTTGCATTTTTCATTGGGATGATGATGCTTGGTTTTTAAGGTTTTTTTTTTTTAATTTTGACGTCATCATTATTATATTTAAATTTTATCCTTCTTCAAAATTGTTATTTTTAGAGACTAGCTTTAGGTGTAATAGTCTTCTCCCTTCTTTTGTCACCAACATCTGCATTCATTTGACTGACCTTTTGTTATAAGTAATCAAAGAACCAATAAGGTTATCAATAGGTAAGCATTCAAATATTTATTTGAAGATGTGTCATCACATTGCCATCCCAAGATTCAAGAAAACATCACAAAATCTAGCACACTCTTATAACATTAGAAATTTCTCTTCTTAAGGCTTGGAAGGATGTGGTAATTTTGTAAATTTTGTATCCATATCAGAAAATTTCTTGCAAAGTTGTATGTATAAATGTTTGTAATCATTTAGTAAAATATTCATGTATTTTGACTTTATCAGTGCCTTCATAAGTAATGCATAGTTTGTTCCAAATTTCTTTTCTTATTTCACAAGCAAAGATATACATATAATTTTCTGATTTCAAAGCACAGAAAAAATAATTTAAATATTTGACATTGAGTTGTGCTAGTTCTCTGTCCTTAAAACTCCATTAAATAAAGTAAAGTTCCAGTTTGATTTCAATGTCAAAATAATACAGATTATAAAAAAATAAAGATTATAGAAAAATATTTTTTTTGTAGAAAAATATTATGAAAATTTTATCTTGAAAAATTAGGTGTAATCACAATTTCTTTGGAACCAAAGATCTAAGCAATACCAAAAATGTAAAAAATAAATAATGTAAATAGAAAAAGAAACATGAATAATTATATTATATTGGTTTTGTTATCTTTATCTACATCTACTCCCCAAGTTCCTTCACCTTTGGAATTCCACTTGTAAACACTACTTTTACACTCATCAAGATGGATAAGCCCTTCTTTTGTCCTAGGTGGGAAATGAACTTTACTAAGCTCTTCCTTGCCCCAAAATCCTAGTGAAAGCTCTTGAGGATGGTTAAACTCTAAAGAACTAGTCCCGATGCTAAACAAGAGGGAGGTGAATTGGTTATTTTAAAAAAATTTTAATAAAAAAAAAATGTTAAAACCTCTTGATTCAAAAATAGAACTAATTTTACAATAAAAAAAAAAAGATTTTTTGACCACAAATAAAATCACAGAAAACAGCAAAAATTAAAATGTGAAAAAAATAAATAGACAGAACACACCAACATTTATAGTGGTTTGGTCAACCTAACCTACGTCCACTCCTTGAAGACTCCCTCTCTAAGTATTGCATAATTGACTTTTCTTTTTCTCCCACAATAAGGCTGAGAAGCATGAACAAATGCTATTTCACCTACCCGGTGAGATAGAGAATCGTGACTCTTTTATAGGCAGAGAACCTTAACTCTATTTTCACCTCCTAGTGATGCTCAGAGAATCACAAATCTATTTTACCCTCTGGGTGATGGTCAAAGAACAATGATCTTTGCTAAAAAAACTTCTTCTCCGGAGCCACAAAGATTCCAGGCAGATGCTCATAGGTATTAGGCAAGATTCTTGCTTGGAGCAGCCTTGTGAATCCCGTAGCAAAGTTGTCCCTCACAAAATCTCCTTTTATTTCTCTCACCAAGCTCTCCTTCTTCACTCCCTCAAGCTCTCTCTCAAGAAGACTAAGCAGTAAAAGATATCTAACAAAGTGTTAGAGATCTATAAATGGAGGGCTTCAAAAAACCATAATTTCTAGGCCATGCATCTTCTGTTTGTATAGTATGATTAATGTATCATATGGTATAATCAACTCAATTTAGTTTCATCTAGCAAGATCATTCATATGAACTGTTCAACTTTTAAAATACAGCATATAGTACGATCACAAATCAAACAGAATGATATGCAGAATTTACTTCAGTTCATTTGGGACGATCCATAGGACGGCCCACCTTGTACATGGGTGATTGTCTAGTACTGTGGACATTATACAATATGATCAATAAATAAATCATTGATTTCATTTGGTACAGTCCAAGTGATGACCAATATCATACATGGGTATTCGTACAATATGAATAATTTTGTATAATACAATCAAGCACAATAAATATCTATGATTTGATTGCCTCATATTACGGGATTAATTAAGAAAGATTTTAATTAGTGTGTATAATACAGAATTAGAATATTCCTTAACTTAGGCGTCTTGGTTTTGGCAGACCACAACAGACCGTATGATACAAATTAAAAGTCACTACAGGAAAAATGGCTATTACCGGCAGTTCCTGGCGGCGGTTCATTGGCCGCCGGTGTCACTGGTGGTTTAGCCGGCGGTTAAACCGCCGTTTGTTAACGACAGTTTGCCGGTGTTTTTTATATGTCAAACCGCCGGTATTAACGGCGGTCCATAAACCGCCGGATTATAAATAAAACCGGTGGTTTAGCGGCGGCTTTGATCGCCATTGATAAGTGATTTTTTACTGGCGGTTTGGACCGCCGGAAAATCGCCGGTTAGTGCCCTAGAACGACCAGCCCCGCGACTCACATCTCATTCTTTCTCGTTCTTTCTCTCTGGTTTTGCTCGCCTCCGCTCGCCTCTCCTCGTGCGACCGCGATCGACGAAGGTTCTCCGACCGCGGCCGATGAAACTTATCCGACCGCTGACCCAGATCCGACCGGCACTCCGACGTCCGACCTCGCTGACCCAGTCCGACCCCAAACCGCCAGCCGACTTCAAGTTTTCAACCCAGAATTTTTATATTTTAAGGTATATTTATGTTATTCCTTTTTCTCACATAGTTTCGCAAAAGAATAAATAGAAGAGTTGATGTTTGTATTAGTCAACCCTACATGCCTAGATTTGCTTTCATGTAATATCTCAAAGCCTTCTCAAATGATAACAAGAGCATGTGTGATTCAATCTTGATGAATCTTTGGTTACATATATTCTATTTGATTTAACTTTAGAAGTCATGCAATATTCCTATTCTTTACAAAATCAAGGAACTAAAAATGTATTTTTGATTAATAAATGCAAGGGGTTATCCTTTGTTGAGGACACAAGTATTGTTGTGTATTGATCTCAGATTCAAGAGGTTTCTCAAATTAATTTGTCTTCCATTGGGGTTTGTGCCACATTGAAGTCATTTGAGGTTTATGAGTTTCATTTGGAAAGTTTGTGCAGCTTCATGATTTATTCTTGAGAGTTGTGTATTTCAAATGCATGGTTTTTGGATTTATGTGAGGAAGCTTTCATCAGTTTTGGAAGGTGATTATTTTTGCAATTTGTTTCATTTCATTTAATTTTGTATAGGCATTGATTAAATTCATGCATCATATGGAAATTGTATTCAAGATATGTAGTGGTATTAAAAGATATGTAATTCCAATATTGACATAATATACTACAAGTAGTTGTTAGAGTGACTAAAATAGTTTTCAATTATTGAAGATTGATAGCCAAAAACTCTACATCTTTTGGGCATTAATCATAATGTTCTTACCACCAAACGGCTATTTAAGTGAATGACTTATGTATATTTTTATATATAATATATTTTTTAATAGTGAGACGTTTATAAAATAAAAAGAAAAATTAAATGAGGGAAAACATTTAGAAGATAGCTCCATAAATAAAAGAAAGATCTGGGTGTTTACCGACTTTAGTGTTATCAAAGGTTAGATTACATCCATAATTCAAGTTTACCTTCAACTCCCCTCTCTAGTCTTACTCAATAGAAAGGAATAGCTCAAACAAAAAGCATACAGATTAATTATATCTCTAATAAATGTTTTTCATAACTATTGTAGGGTGACGTTTGCTTCAACGTCTCAAATGACTATTCCAAGAAGAGAGAATTGATGTATATACAGATTGTTGTGCCGGGTGTCGAAAAAGGATTGACAGTTGAATTTTAGAGGAGTTGAAACTTTTATTTCAAGTGCATCTCAACTGCGTCTCCTTTCCAGTTGATAAAATGTTATAATGTCCATGTTCGAAGTATAAAAAAATCTAGCCATTCCCTCAAAGCCGATGATGTGAAGCTTGATATATCGTAGGGATTTTTCCAAACTAATTGGATTTGACATTCACCATGGAGTACAGCCACATAAGGAATTGCTCATGTCGGTTCATCTACAGCTTATAAACATTTTGATGAAGGATGCCAAATGAGTAGACCCTCATAGAAGACCTTTATTTTTTGTAGCAGTCATAATTTAAGTCAAATGTGAAGAGCCACCAAATACAAAAGGAGACACTAAAAATTCTTTGAGTTATTTACATTCAAGCTCAAAAAGCCAATTGGGGAAGGTTGGCGTTTAGATTGGATTTATCCATTCCAGTGAGATGCTAAGTATTAAAACTAGTATAATATCCCGTGAGGGTTTTAATGACTTATTGGTCTTATGAAGAATACTATTCCAAGTGCAATTCTAATTTCGCCTCAACTTGTACGAACAAAAGAAATTAGTATCCACAAGCTGGTGTTCTCACTGCTACAAAGATTGATGTTGTATCAATGAGTTGTCTATACTATAAGGATATAGCAGCCGAAGGATTTGGTCGCACGTAATCTTCCCGGTTTAAGCAAAAAACTCGGAAAAAAAAACAACTCGTGCAAAAAAAGATGTGTGCATTATTCCCGTTTGTAAATTTTATTTACCAATCATTCCAAACTTCAGCTGGCTCTATGTGCATCAATTGAGTTCAGCAAAGCCATATGAGATGGCATAAGGAGAAAATAGCAAAAAAGTTGATGTTTCTTCTCATCCATCAGATGCTGAAGTGGAAACATTTTGATTGAGGGCATCCCTTCATTGCTGCTGAACCCCACAACATAAGATTGGGATTATGTACTGATAGTTTTTGTTTTACATCCTTACTATCAAACAGCTACCACCGTATTCTGTTTGCCTAGTTATATTAAACAACCATTACAACCTCCACAGAGATGTGTATGACTTATCCTTCATGTGTCTTTAACTCTGATTTATACCTGGACCACATAATCCGAAAGCCAAAGATTGATATCTTTTTCAACCTATTAATTGATGACCTCAAATATTATGGGAGAAAGAAGTGCTCACATATGACATATCAAACAAAAAAAATTCTCCTTCGAGCTACTTTACTGTGGACTATCGGTAATTTTCCAGCTTATGGTATGTGTTCTGGTTGAAGCACAAGCAGGGAAATTAGCATGTCCTTATCCTGCATAGGTAGAACAGTAAAAGCTTTCACATCTAAAACATGGGAGGAAAAATACTTGGTTGATTTCATCGTTATGTTTCTAAGTGCTAATCATCAGTTCCGAAAAGAAATTAAGGAATCATTTGTTAAAAAACCAAAAATTGAGCGATCACCTCCTCCACCCAGATTAAGTGGTGATGAATATTACTACAGAGACTTTCGACATTCCAACAATTATTGATTATTCCAATGTTATCCGAATCTAAATTTCTGTTATGGTGTTCACCATAATTGGATAAAAAAAAAGTATTTTCTGGACATTACCCTTATTGGAGGAACTAATTTGATAAGACATAACTTGGATGTTATGCACATTGAGAAGAACTTCCTGGATAATATTTTAATACAATTATGGACGTTAAAGCAAGAGTAAAAGATAATGTCAAAAGCAAGATGGACATTAAAGAGTTTTCTCGGCAAAAAAAATCTTGGAGTTAGTAAACAACAACTGACGGTAAACTAATGAAGCCCAAAAGGCTCCTTACTCTTTCACGTTAGAGCAAAAAAAAATGTATTGTCAGTGGTTTTAAAAGTTTAAAGATCCCTGATGGCTATGGATTCAAATATAAGCCGATGTGTTTGACTTGAAATCTGTAAGTTATTTGGACTCAAAAAATCATGATTGTCACAATAATTATGGAGGTTCTTCTTCCGACATAGTCTGTATGTTACCCGATATACTTATCAAATCCGTTGATTGAGCTTAGCTATATTCTTCAAAAGATTTATTTCATCTAAACTAAGGAAAAATGCTGTTACGGAGTACGAGATAACATACCAATCATCCTATGCAAGTAGAGAAGATATTTCCCCGAGTTTTTTTGATTCTATGGAACAATCTTCCATTCCATCTACCTTACGAGCTAGAGTTGGTGGACCTGTACAATATCGTTGGATGTATTCCTTTCGAAAAGGTAAAATGTGTTAAGATTTTTATTAATCCTTCAATATTTTGAATCAGTAGAGATAACAATATTTTGATTAACTTTACGATATTGTAATTGATTAATAGATATCTGAACAAGTTTGAAAAGAAATATGTTAAGAATAAAGCACGACCAGAAGGATCGATATGTGAAGCATACTTGTCTCAAGAAACAACTCACTTTTGCTCCTACTATTTCGAGCCACATGTAAGGAGTACAAGAACAAAATTGGTCGTAACATGGACTTCGATGTAGAAGAACAATCACATGCTACACTATCAGTATTTAGAAGTAAGGAAAGCCTAGTGGCAAATATGTTGAAAGATATCTCAACGATTTAGAAAATAAATACAGCGAATTTTATGTACTACTGAACTGTGAAGAAGTTGAGCCAATCTTAGAGTAAGTTCTAACATAATTTTTTTCAAAAACTGATTAGTTAAGTTTATTCTAAATAATACTGAAGTTATATTGTCACCCAGGTATTCGTAAGCCAAATTTGCCTTTGACAGATTCAAGAGGATATTGAGGAAAGCTGTTGCAAATGAATTTTCAACTTGGTTCAGATCATATGTGAGCACATTTTTTTTATAAATTTAAATATTATTTATTATCAAAAAATACTAAAATTTATCATTATTTTTAGGTACAAAAACCCTGATAACAAATGTTTCGATAAAGGTTACAGCATTAGCCTAGGGGTCCAATGCCGGAAAAGTTAAAACTTGGCCAATATTATATATAGTGAAATGGGTTTAGATTTCATACCCAATCGTGGAGTGAAGGAAGAAAAACTGAAAATTATGGAGTATGTGTTAGAGGGAACACTCATGAAGAAGATGAGTATGATTATTATGGTATTCTTTGAATGAGGTCCTTGACTTGGAGTACCCAAGGCGAAGATGAGAAATTTTGTATGCTTATTTAACTGTCAATTGGTATGATCCAGTACAGAATAGAGGCAACAAGGGTTCATCCTGCATATGGTTTAGTAGATGTTAAACATAGTAGAAGATACAGTAAAGTTTGGATCCATTTGTTGTTAGCAAGTCAAGCTATTCAAGTTTATTTCAGCAAATATCCCAGTAGGTGTAGAGACAACAAGATTGGCTAGCTGTCATAAAAACAAAAAAGCACGGGAATAATTGGATCAAAACAATATTATTGTAGCAACTGCACATCAAGAGATGAGATGTCAAGTTATATGCCTGTTGAAATTTGAGAGAGATGACAACTAACAACCTTCTTACTATTGAAATGGAGTTAGAAGATGTCAATAGTTCAACTAGTTCAGAGATGAAGAAGAGAACGAGGATGAAAGTGAAAATACCCTTGAGAGTGATGAAAATAGTTTTGATTGATTCTGATTAGTTTTTTGTAATTAAGGAAGTTATAGAATATTAAATGTTTTTAATATTTTTACTGCTTTAGAAATGATATTGTATTTTTGCCACCTTGTTCTTTTATTAACTGCTTCATTAACTGCTTCTCGTAATTCATTACCTGATTCATTAACTGCTGCTATTAAACTGCTTTATTAACTGCTTTTATTAACTGCTTTATTAACTTGTATTTCAATGGTTTAGTAAATTATTTTTTTTTAATATTGCAATGGCTTCAGGCGACGATCCTCCTCGTAAATCATTTGCCTCAAAGTTCCGCCGGAAAGAAGATTTACGACTAGCAAGACCCACACAGACTGAGGTAGGTGAGGGCCTTTCAGTTCCCACCAGATCTACCTACACCCACCACTGCCACCACCTGCCAGGAGCCAGCAGCCTTCACCAGAGCATGGGTCAGGGACAGTTAGATCCACCTCTTTTTACCCCATTACTTCCCTGGCCACTTCCCTCCCAGCTCGATGATCCTCGCTTCCCCCTCTCCAGATTAAGACCAACATGCTTTTCCATTCTATCCCATATTTACCCCCACCATCTCCACAGGCTGCTGGTCCATCCACTGGTCCTCACCCTCCTTACCCTACCCATATTACTACCCCTATCCGGATTGCAGCATGAATAGGTGACCATCACGACCATCCAGAGGTTGGCGCTGGCGAATCCTGCACAGCAGCAACAGATAAGCGTCAATACATCGAGCCTGACGGTGATAAGTAAGTTCAATTTTAAGTTATTAAGTTTTTTTTATTTGATATATTACATTGTATTGATAAACAAAGTCACTTGCAGCTTCAATCCTTCAAGGCCACCTATACATATGATCCGGGATATAATAAAGAATAAGTATGATGCTCCTTACTTATCCTGGAAGAAGTCCCAAAGTCCAGTTAGAGATATGTGGTTTGGGAGAATTTCAGGTATATTTTTTTTTGGTATGATTCAAAATATATGATTTAATTTTACTAATCTTTTTATATTGTCTAAATTTTTACAGAAAGAATTTAGGTGGTTGCCTGAGTACAGCACGAGGGATCAGATCAAATTTTGAGAGGAGAGGAGCGACCCTCTCAGAGAACATGTTTCACGGACATTAGAAAGTCCCGGATAGCGGCCTAATTGGATTGGAGAGGGCTTGGGCAGATTTGAGTAGTGCTTGGCTACCCCGGAGTTTATAAAAATGAGAGAGCAGAAATAAACAGAACAGAAGCCTCTGACTGTCGCGGTTTAGGAAGCTTCTCTTCATACTGGGTGGATATGTACCTTCATAACAGAACATAGGCGGCGACTGGTAAGTGTGTTTTGAAATTGGTTTATTACATATATTTATGTTAGTATAACTAAGCAAATCCAAATTTTTCAGAAAGAGGGCACCTGGGGGGATCCAACACCATTGGAGGTTGCATTACAAGAACTCATCAACATCTAAGCTGATCATCAGTGTGGTTGCATGAGAAGTCTAGAAGGCTCATGTGAGTAAATTATTGGAGTCTTTAGAATAAAAAATATTATTTTAATAAAAACTAATTGTTACTTACAGGATGGATTTCGCCACGAGTAGAGAAAGTCGGCAGCTCCACTGGCGATGGGTATTTCATTTCAGGTCGGCCACATTTCTGAGTTCAGAACATGGTCAGAAGTTGTTGGTGGAAAGACAGAGGGGGAGGGTATATGGCATGGGTTTCACAGCTTTTTGTCTATTGAGGGCTAGCTTTCAATTATACCTCTGCTATTTCATTGATCAAGTGGAGCTGAAGAATCTGGTAAGCGAGAGGTTTGCATCGCGCTTACTAGAGAAGATTGTTAAGAAGATGAAAAGCGGTTCAATCTAGAGAGATTGCAAGAAATGCAGGAAAGATTCAGAGATGAAGATGCAAGCAGAGTTTAGCATCCTACAGAGTTGAAAAATAGAGGAAAGAAGGGCACAACAGGAGCAGCCATCGACAGATAGTGAGGATACAGATGATTGATTAGATCTATTTTTATGTTGTATGATTGTATTAATTAGCGAACTTGTGAATTTCAGAACTTGTGATTGTATAGCATTATTCATGAACTACTTGTGACTGTTGATTTGTAATGTTATGTTGAGCTTGTGATTGTATTTATAATTTATGGTTGTGATGAATCTAGCGGGGTTGCAACATATGATTGTGATGATATAGCGCGTGTTGCCCAACATATATTCTCTTTCTTGCAGGTTTAGACTTTAGGGTGAACCTCCCTCAAATAGAGGGATGCTGTCAATTTTTTTTTGCAGGTGCATACAGGAGTTTCCGGCGGTTTGGCCGCCGCAGAAACTACAATACCGGACGGCCAAAAATTGCCAGGCCGCGGTAATGGCATTACACCGTCAGGTATTACCGGGGTTACCGACGGGCCACCGGCGGTGTCACGGGTGGACAAACCAGGCGTTTAGACCGCCGAGAAATAGACGGTTAGGGACCGCCGGGCTTCGCCGGTTAATTAACTGGCGGTCTACCGGCGAAGGCCGGCAGTTTTAAAAAAATACGACGGCTAACTAAACCACCGGCAAACCGTCGGTAAACCGACCGCCGGTAGGCCGTCGGTCAAAAAGCCGGCGGTGTCACAGCCAGAAAACCGCCGGCATAAAATCCGGTTGAAACCGGCGGTCGGAACCGTCGGAAAACCGCCGGCTTCATAAACCGCCGGTGATAGTTTCCTATGCGATTTTTTTCGGCGGCACAAAACCCGCTGTAAAGCCACTGGTAGTTAAAAAAACCGCCGGTGAATATAGGCTAACCGCCGGATTTCGGCGTTTTTCCTGTAGTGAGTGTACAGTATGATACATATATCATGCAACACGAAGATAAATTGTATAATATGAATTACCAAAAAAAGAAAGACTATCTCAAAAACATTTTTCACTCTCCCCCTCTGTGTGCAAGGTTTCTTAGCAAAGATATCCATACAAATACAAGATATGATTCAAGAAAAGAAAAAACACATAATAAATTGAAAATATTAAACTAAAACCTAGTCTACCCAATCTTAAGCATATCAGAATTGAAAGTGAACGATGGATTGAATTCCTGAAACTTTAGTACACACAAAACAAAACACAATTTCATAGAAGAAGTAGAGAGCAATATCAGAAAGCGTAATGTTTGTTATAATAAAAAACACAAACATAGTACTTTAGATCAGATCTGCAACACCTAGGCTACCTCCATCTACATTCCAACACAACAGAGAGGTTTATCCCTCTATTTACTCCTCATAACAGCTTATATTCCGGTCCCCTATCCTTCTCGGCTAGCCAAAAGTCTTTCATATAATGACTCTTTATCTATAGCTTTTAACCAAGAGCCCCCAACATAGAACATAGAGTATAATGGTGTAAACTAAAAAGGTAGTTATGTGATCTTTCTCATATAACCCTTGAATCCCTCTAGGAACCTTCACTTAACCTCATCCTCTTTTGCAACTAATTTGTATAAGCTCTCATAATGAAAGAGAACTCCCGTCTCCTTCTCTAATGAATCTTTCAATAAAATCAACTCTGATAGATCTCGTGCCTCACACACGCTTAGGGTTATAAGAATAAAAATTAGTTATTTAAAGTAAAACCTAATCATAAATATTAATATACTTATCATATAATCTAAATTATGGTTCGTATTATTTGATTAGTTTAATATAGAAAATTATCATAGTTATGTTCTGTTGGATATATTTATATGATTAGGATCGTGCAATATAATTAGTTAAATCAGCCTAAGGATCATTATAAATAATGATTATTTATACAAATACTATGCTCATTCTTATTATATGATTTCTATTATATATTTTTATATTTAAAAATGTATTATGCTAATTTGATAGCTTGATTCTCACACCAAAATAGGTAAAGTTCATGAATAGTCATATAGTACGATCAAGATCACATAGGCTGATTAGTACAAATTCTCAAATTTTCCTAAGTTTAAAAAACCAATAATTTCAAGAAGGTATTTATCAAAATAAGTAATCATCCTAGACCATCAAGATCATATAATATGATTAGTTATTTTAATTTCATTACTTTTTATAAAACACTTAATCAAATTTTATGAATAACATATAATACCATACCATTAGAATTATGCAATACAATTTAATAAAGAAATGAGTGTTCAAATTTCATTTATACTAGTGAGTGTAAGTTGGGTTTTCTTACCAATCACCTAAATACATAAAGACCTAAGAAAAAAAAATACAAACTCATATTGTAGGCTTTAATGATTCTCAGCTCTATAATTCTTGAGCCTTCTCCTTTTTGATTTAGCTTCGTGGATGTGGTATATATTTAGCCAATGCCCCATACCTGACATGTTAGTATAACAAAATAACTTGTATATATTTTAAAAAAATATAATATGAGTTATCCAATAAAATTTGAAATAATTAAAATAATATATTAGGCTCACATATTTCAACATCTTCTATTGAGAGAGTCTTTAATCCTTACTAATTTTACAAATTACTTAAAATTTAATTTATTTATCTTTTTTTCTTTTTTTGAATTTTTTTATTTTTTCACAAGGTTTGACAGAGTCTATACTATTTATTTTTTGAGTCATTTTTTGTATTAATTGTATGTTGGCTTAAGCAACCATGCACATACACACAAGGGGGTGAAATTGAATATTAGAATTTTTTATTATTTGTGCTTTATGATTCAAATTATATAGTTTGATATGTCTAAATAGAAATTAATTTATATTTAGACATATAGATTAAATTAAATCAGGCAATAACAAATCATATTGTACGACTACCACATCGTATAAAATGATCCACTATTTTTAAAAATCCTACCATCGAATCCTGATTACTTAAATTAAGAAAATTTAAAAATTGAACTAATCATACTATACAAACCATTTCATATAGTATGAACATTGATTAGAATTTCTTACTTTATTTCTAAGAAATAAGGAATTGAATTTGATCTAATTAGTATTAATGTTCTTGCTCCAGCTAGCCTACACCTTAGGTTTGTACTTTTTATTTATTGTGTACTTTTTGTCTTAGTTGTATGTTGTCTAAAAAGTTATGCACCCACGCATGGTGGAGTAAAAAATGAATTTTTGATTTCTTTTTTGTTAATTGTATTGTATGATCCAAATCATATTTCATGATCATTTCAAATAACAATTAATTCAAATATCTAGCTACTACTACAACAACATCAAGCCTTCATCCCATTACATGGGGTCAGCTACATGAATCCTCTTTCTCCATTATGTCCTATTAAGATTCAAATTATCATTTAAATCTAAAAAGAAAGATAATTTCTAATGTTTTTTCATCAAATCTTTTTTGGTCTACCTATATCTTTTGTAACATAATCCAATTATATTACATCTACTTTCCTAACCGAGTGATCGAGAGGCTGACATTTTTGTGACCAGTCCATCTAAGGAAACTCTCTCTAATCTTATCTTCCACTTAAGCTACTCCAACCTTTTCACATATATACTCAATTTGGATCCTGTCTCTAAGAGTAAAGCCACTCATCGACCAAAGAATACTCATCACTACAGCACTTAACTTAATATTATGCTTCTATTTTAATGGCCAACATTCTACATCATAAAGCATTACAAGTCTCACCACCATCTTATAGAATTTCCCTTAAGTTTGAGGGGGGGTTTTCTAAAACACAACATTCCAAATGTTCTATGTTGAGTCTAGTAATTATGTTGTTAAGCCTAAGTGAATGTCCCAAGGCTACCAAGAGGGGGGTGAATTGGTAGTTTAAAAAATTTAAATCCCCTTTTAGAAAATTATTGAACCGAAATAATATTTCTTTTAAATTTTGTAGAAAAATGTTTTTCAACCACAGAGTTTTTTAAACTGAAATATAAAGTGCGGAAACGTAAAAAAAATAATAAAGTAAATGACACCAGATTTATAATGGTTCGGTCT
>NW_021536485.1:0-672 GCF_001605985.2 Dendrobium catenatum | reverse complement strand
TTAGCAGGTCGAACTTGTGTGCGCACGAGCTTGACCTCTGAAAATGGAGACAATTAATAGCGTAAAAGAAAGTAATCTAGAATGTTCAAGAAAGTTGTAGATCTTAGATTAATAGCATATCGACTAAAATCATTTAAAATGTTCTCAAAATTTTTCCTCAGAGTTATGTGGGCTATAGGAAATGCTATACGTAATACAAAAGTACAATACTATATCACTACCAAAAAATAGGGTTTTCGCAGCATAATTTTTCACCTTCCCCGGCGGTTATACCCGCCACTATTTTCCTTGCAGCGGTCGTAGAACCGTTACATAACCACTGTGTTAAAGTATCTGATGGGATTTGCCGGCGGTTTTAACCGGTACAATGAAAATCATATTTCTGATGCAAAACGAGGTTTTGGTAGCGGTTCTTAAAACCAGTGCAAAAAAACGCTGCGATAGGGCTTGTTTTTTGATAGTGTAAATACTTATATAAAATTGCACTAGACATATGTTGCATCTTGATTGGTTAAAGGATGCTTAAGTCAGAAGGCTTTGATGAGTTATTGTCAAATGGATGAGGGCGAGTGCCAGGGCGAGTCTTTGAGAAAGTGCTAAGATGAAAGGAGATTGAAGAGAAACAAGCTTACTAATAGTGACTTGTGTGGGAGATCTTAGAATTATTGAGAA
>NW_021536484.1:0-2034 GCF_001605985.2 Dendrobium catenatum | reverse complement strand
GAATTTAATCCAGAACATCGAAAAATAGTTCCTGGGACCTCAAAAAATATTTGAATCGGCATATTCAAGAAAAAATTAGGGACCACAAAAACTATAAATTGGGTTGAACCAGCCAACCAGCTACATGCCTGGCTGTCATGTGTGGAGTGCTCTCCACTGCTCACTGCCTAGATGCCTGTGTGCTGCTAGTTGCCTACCCGTGCACCAGCACACCTTCCCGACCACTCGTATCATTCCATCTAGTGTCATTTTGGTGCCACCCACTTGCTGGTGCACCAACAATAGTCAATCGGTTGAAGTTTATTATTATTATTATGTTCTAAAATTTTTTTTTTCTATTTTTTTTGAAAAAAATAAAAAAAATATTTAAAATTTAAATTTTTGTTGGAAACTCTTAAATTTTCATTGATTTAATCTTTTTGATAACGCCCCCCTCCCCGCTCCCCCCAAAAGTTTGCTCTTTTATTAAATATCCGCTTTGTGGCAAGGTGAAAACGCACCTTTCCTTCTTTTCTCAATTCATTCCTCTTTCTTGTCTTAAGGTGACACCGTTCTGCTATGTATTTGAATAGGTGGTCGATGCCCATATAAGTACAAGTGGCTCTCTCTTATATAGAACTTTAAGAGTTTTCAACCTGTTCTCTCTCCCTTTTTTTTTCCCATATTTCTTCTTACTACTTTGGAGGCTTTGTCATTAATTTTTTATAAGTGGCATCCTCTATTAAAATTCTAGTGGCCCCTCTTTAATGTAGAAGTTCAGATATGGGTTAACATGGCCCCCAGCTTAATATTTTTTAAAAAGAAGTTTCACTTTCTAAATAATCTTGTGATGAAGGTGCTTGAAAGTTTGATCGTGCTTATTCTCCTCCTCTAGGATATTTGATTGTTTATGAGTTCAACTTGCATGACAGGCTAAAGTTTTCACCTACCCTAGAGTTGGTTGATATTTTAGTGACATGTGGAGTGAGATATCTTAGTTTTCCTATAGGGCCATGTCGATTATAGTGGGATGGATTGTCTTTTTTAGAGATCGTAGTGTAGTGTCTCTCTTGGATGGGTTGATTCACTCGTAATACACAGAGCCGTATCACTTTCATATCTAAATAGCTAAATATTTGAGCCCAGAATTTGTTAAAGAGATTGGCTAGTGGCTTTTCTTCATGCAAAATGATTGAAATCTTTTAAAGAAATGCGTAAAACTTAAGGATTTGCCCATTCTCCTCCATGTTGGTGTAGAAGACATACTGAAGATACTCAATATTTCTAATGTAAACATCCTTCACTATAAGGTATATGCTTTCTTTGAGCAGGTGGTGGTGGAGGAAGAGCTAATTTATTCAAGGTAGGATTATCTACTTAGGCAGGGATGTATGCATACAACTATTTTGAAATAAAGTAGCAAAATTTTTTGGGAGGGCACCTAACTCACACTTCAAATGCCCTCCTAAAACAATTGGGTTAATAGCCAATGATCCAAAGGCATATCAAAAAAAGAAGGTGGAGGGAGATTTTAATATGGCCATTAACAAAGGTTATAATTCTTCTCCATCCAAGTTACACAATTCCCAGAAGATGTCCGAAGCACCACTGTGCTAACAATTAATGAGCTGATGACTTGGTGAGTATCCATTTCTTTTTTACTTATTATTTTGGGCACTTTAAAAGGACATTTTCTCTTAATCAATATACCCTCTTTAATTAGATTCCTTTAGTTATTGTGATATATGGATGTTGAAATTGAATTAACTCAAGACTTGAATGATTTGAATAGTGATTTATGAAAGTCAATAACTTCAGCGAGAGTACAAGCAAAAGTATAATGGCAAGACGAGAGAGATAAAGGCAGTGGAATAGTAGATAATAGAATATAGAGAAAAATTAGATACCATGGCAACTTTAGCTTATTTGTAGAATCAATGGATGGATCAGGTCAACATTGAATCAGTTGATGCACAGACTAGAGTAAAGAAGAATGTAAATGACCAGCTAATCCTTGAAGAGAAGATAGCATCCATTAAGGATGAAAACAAAATA
>NW_021536483.1:0-1434 GCF_001605985.2 Dendrobium catenatum | reverse complement strand
GAAACCCTAAGGTATTTTTTGTCTCGTTCTCTCAAACGACACGATGAAACATCATGAAATTTTAGGAATAGGTTATGATAGTGAAAAGCATTCGTGTGGGCCTATTTTCAAGATCTAAAACGTAGTATATCAAAAGCTATTTAGATCTAAGTTCTCTAGCTAGGGTTCAGGTTTTTACCTAATCCACACGATGGATTCGTGAGATCTTGGGCTTGTTGCACTTGTAGACTGTCCACAAATCCTTTGTAGTTGACCTCGAGCTCTGATTCTCCTTGGATCGAACAGAAATCTCTTAGGAAGGGGAAACACCTCGGGTTGCTGGAGATCTCACCACTGGCAAGGTATTTCCATTGGGATTAGCTTGGGAATTGTGGAGGGAGGTCGTGGGAGTATTCTCACCAAATCTTAGAGCCTAAGGAGGTCTAGAGATTGAGTATAAGCAAAAAGATCCTAAAAATAACCTAATTTCTCCTATTTAAACATCCTAACCCTATCACCAACAGTTGGGATTGAATCTCTATTCAAATAGGAGGGAAAAGGAGCCACACTCATGGGATTTTCAATTAGAGTCCATTAATAGGAAATTTTAATGCATTCAAGAGGCTCTTAATGGGATTAAATTGGCCTAGTTATGGCTTGGTTTGACCAAGCCAAGATTTGACTTGGTTAACCAAGTCAATTTGGTCAAAGAGGATGAATATTTGAGTCCAAGAAAAAATTGATTTGATTTAAAATTGATTTCGACTTCAATAGACTCATTAGAGCCAATTGGGTCAACCTGGGTTAGCTTGGTCAACCAGGTTGATCCTGGGTATGGATCTGAGCTCAAGAGACTTGGTTTGATCCATGAGACTCAATGGAGGTGAGAGAAGAGTCCAGAAACCCTGAAATGCACTTGAAATTAAGAGAGAGAGAGAGAGAGAGAGAGTATTAGGTCAATCCTGGTTGTCCTAGTCAACTAGGTTGACCCAAGACCTAGGCCTTGGCTCAGCAGATTGGCTTGACTCCCTGGACCCATTGGGATGGGTCCTAGGGTTTAGCCTAGTCAAATTTGACCAGGTCAACTCTTTGACCTGGTTCTGGGGAAAAAGTAGGTCAACAAAGTACTAATTTGTCTTCCTGTATATTGTCACTCTTTGGACTATTGCCATTGTTGAATTCAACATGACTTGTCTTTGGGCAGTATTCTATTGGATAACCCAACCCTTTTTTTTTTATCATCTTTCCTTCACAATGCTTAACTTGCTAAATCTTGGATCCTATTTAAGTTCATGAGAGAGAATTTTATATTTTCTTGCCATATTAATTGATTATTAATGATTCTCATATTCCTAACTACATGATTTATTTAGTAAACTAATCTAATAGTGATTTTATAAATATATTTCTTAAAACTTTGTAATAATATTATTATTTTTTAAAACTCTTTATGTT
>NW_021536482.1:0-281 GCF_001605985.2 Dendrobium catenatum | reverse complement strand
TACTTACTTAAATTAACCCGTGATTAGTGCATGTAATGCACGCCTAATTATATTTTTAACATCATATTGTACGAACATGATCGTACCATACGATGAACAAAGATGAAGTTTGATCATCCTGGATATCGTCCTGGACGATCTCTTGGTTTTTGTCTCATCGTACTGTACGATAGTGATCGTACCATATGATGAACAGAGACGACATCTGGTCGTCCAGACCATCGTCCTGTACGAATAGTATATTGTGGATCGTACCGTACGATATTATATCATACAGTACG
>NW_021536481.1:0-557 GCF_001605985.2 Dendrobium catenatum | reverse complement strand
TTTTGTGCATTCAGGAAACTAAATGGGTTAGAGATAAGGCAAAGGAAATTGATAATTTAGGATTTAAACTTTGGTATTCGGGTAGGAGTCGTACTAGAAATGGTGTAGGTGTTATATATAAAAAAAAAACTTTATAAGGAGAGCTCTCCAGGAAGGATTTTGGGTCTCACAAGTGATCAATGATTAAATCACATCCACTATACGAATTCTATTTATTGGACTAAGAGCACTCATATTTATAGATGTAAGAAATTACAAACTATTAATAAATTACTAACAAACTACTAACAAGCTAACAAACTAATAACAAGTTAATAAGTTTAATGATATTGACTAGAACAATCTGTTGACTGTAACCGCTCATACCACCGACTCCCCCACCGACATATACGACACAACCGACACCGGTCCCACCTCACGACGATTCAACCACCGCCATTCACGAAATAAAATAAATCCCTCTCATTCAAACGGTTACTCATGCACTCACACGCTTAGAGAAACGCACAAAAATCGCAAGGGAGAGAAAGGATTCGTGACTGACCTCTTACACCGAC
>NW_021536480.1:0-214 GCF_001605985.2 Dendrobium catenatum | reverse complement strand
TGATGCTCCTTACTTAATATGGAAGAAGATCCCAAAGAAGATTAGGGATATGTGGTTTAGAGAATTTCAAGTTTACTTATTTGGCATGAATTCAAATATTTGATTTAATTTGTATTAATATTTTTGGTTATGCTTAAACTTTTTATAGAAAGAATTTAGGTGGTTGCTTGAGCATAGCACGAGGATCAGAAGAAATTTTGAGAGGAGAGGAGCA
>NW_021536479.1:0-279 GCF_001605985.2 Dendrobium catenatum | reverse complement strand
CCCTTTCTGATGAGTTTTGGATTTTAGCCATGCAGGAAGAATTGAACCAATTTATTAGGAATGATGTTTGGGAGCTTGTGGAAAGACCAAAGGAACAAAGTGTAGTTGGAACTAAGTGGGTCTTTAAGAACAAACTGAATGATTCTTGAGTGGTGATAAGGAATAAAGCAAGATTAGTGGCTAAGGGGTATAACCAAATTGAAGGGATAGATTTTAAGGAAACCTTTGCCCCTGTATCTAGACTGGAAGCCATTAGATTGCTATTAGCCTTTGCCTGTT
>NW_021536478.1:0-388 GCF_001605985.2 Dendrobium catenatum | reverse complement strand
TTTGCCCATATTAGAAGCAGAAACAACAAAAACAGTATTAAGGAGATTACAACGTCTGAAGGCCATTTCACTAAGTTTAGTGATATCTCCTCTGCTATTATTAATCATTTTGAGGGTTTGTTTAATTCCCCACATCCTACTCCTCAACTTCCTTTAAATATTCCTCATGGCAACTTGGTCCCTAATCATTTCTTCAGCATGCTGGTTGCTCCTTTAACTTTGGATGAAGTTAAAAAAGCGGTTTTTGACGGAAATGAAAACACAGCTCCTGGCCCGGATGGCTTTACTTATGCATTTTATAGGAAATCTTGGCATTTGCTTGGCTTACAAGTGTACAATGCTGTTAAGAATTTTCTAGAGTGTGGTACTCTTCCGAGAGGTGTTAAAG
>NW_021536477.1:0-248 GCF_001605985.2 Dendrobium catenatum | reverse complement strand
TGTGGTCAAAATGAAGTATTATATGTTTAATTTGGATAAAAAAAATAAATTAGATATGATTTTTGAATTTTTTGTTAATTAAATGATTTTAAAAATTTAAAATTAATTTTATTAAATTAACTTGAGATGGCGGTGGCAGCTGGCCACGTGGTGCTTCTTGGTTGGTTAGATTAAAACGTGCAGCAATAATATCTTGGTGGTGCTTTGGTTGCTGATTTTTGCACATATGATAATGATTTACCTTTAAT
>NW_021536476.1:0-619 GCF_001605985.2 Dendrobium catenatum | reverse complement strand
GGAAAGCCGCCGGAAATTTGACCGCCGGAAAGCCGCTGGAAAATTCCGCCGGTAATAAGTGATTTTCCTGTAGTGAATGATCGATGAAGTATATACAATTTGGTCTAATTCTGAGAGCAACAGTGTGATGCAAGGAAAAAGTTTGATTACATCCCACAAACAAAGAGCAACCCCTAGATCCTTGACGATGAGAGGAGGAAGAACAAGAAGCAACAACAACCAACACAAACATGGAAACAAAGATACATATTGTCTTCACTCTCTTCACTTTCAAACTATTACCTTTCTTCCTTTCAGCAGTTTCAATCACCCTCTCAATTTTTAGAAGTTCTCTCGACAAATATGCATTATTATACATGAAATTGAAGTATTTTGTGTGCAAGCATGGATCCTCCATTGCCGAGCAGATCAATTCAATATTTTTTCCATTGAGGTCAAAAGCAGGGATGATCGAGATATGCGTGATTGTGTAAAACCTTTTATCTTCTTCATGATAGTAAACATCCTCATTTGTGCTAACGTATGAGTAAATTTATTATAAAAAAATGGAGCCGTCAGGCCCATATCATCAATGGGGATGGCAAAAAGGGATGGGTCTTATATTTCTGAAATCTTATAT
>NW_021536475.1:0-326 GCF_001605985.2 Dendrobium catenatum | reverse complement strand
AGCCTACGTCGAAGAATGGTGATTTGAGGATGTCAACCTTTCCTTGGTTGTCATACTCAAACCTGAAGTTCCACTCGGGTTCCTCCATGCATTCTTGAAGGTGAGAATGGGTGGTCTCCGCGAGAGGCTCTCCAATGGGAGGGAGAGAGGCGCGGCGGGTTGGAGAGGGGATGGGGAGGCCGGCGGTAGAGCAAGGATGAGGGGAGGAGGGCTTTGTTTGAGAACTGAAATTAATTTCAATTCTAAGAGATTTGGGAGGGAAAATACATGAGGTTTGAAATTCCAATTGAATGCAATTAAGACATTAATGGAAAATTAATTAGGGT
>NW_021536474.1:0-616 GCF_001605985.2 Dendrobium catenatum | reverse complement strand
AATTTGCAGTAAGTTCTTTAGTGAAAGTTGCCTGGACAATCCAGCATATTCTTAAAACTTCTATTATTTCCAAAGCTGAGGATCAAATTCACATCACTCCCATCCTTTCCCTCACCACTTACTTTATAATGGCTCATTGAGATTATAATACTATCGATCTCCTAATTAGATATATTGAACACCTCACTAGTATTAGGGATCTCGGCCAAAGGAGAAATCAAATCCAGCCTTAGGACACATCATTACTTATGTCTTGGAAACCAAGTATAACATTCAATATCTTAACCCACCTAACTACCAACCTACTTTCTATTCCAATAATTCCTCCATTGTCCTCCACAGTACTCGCCATTTTCCAGAGCATGGAGAAGCTACGGACGAAGGGGAAGAACCTATTCTCTCTCCTATTCCTATTTTCCAGCAGTCCCAGCTAGATAGGCTGGAACAAAGATTTGACCAGTGGGAAGAACATTTTAATGAATATGTAGTTGAGGAGCAATGACAACATGAGCAAGACAAGATCTGGTTTGGAGAGTTGCTTGCCTCCATTACTAGCTTCTTTCAGCCACCACCTCCTCTTGATCAGGGTTCCATTTAATCTTTAGTTTGCTTTCTT
>NW_021536473.1:0-335 GCF_001605985.2 Dendrobium catenatum | reverse complement strand
ATATGATCATTGTCAAGGTATGAATCGGATAATATTTTGTCCATCCCTCGTCTTGAAATTATAACGTTCCCAGCTTGAAATATTTATTTGCTACTGAAATCATTAAACAAAAAATACGCATTAGATACGCACACAGTACGCAAGCAATACGCACACAGTACGCAAACAATACGCATATAGTATGCACACAGTACGGAAATAAAATACCTGTCAAGATATTTCTTTATGTTTTCCCTGATAAAAAGTTCATTCACTGGACTCAACATCTCCAAGCCTCTGAAGTTAACTGTTGGGCAGATTTTGGGGAAGGAACAATTTCTTTTGTGGATGGTTTA
>NW_021536472.1:0-205 GCF_001605985.2 Dendrobium catenatum | reverse complement strand
TGATCATCTTTTTGTAGAGGACATTGAAAATCTTAATGAATTTTGCTTAGAAACTTTAGATGATTCGGATGACTTTCAAGTTAAGGAGGCACCTCCTGAACTCGAGGAGGAAATCCAATCAACTATTGACGAACTAAAAGAAATTAACCTTGGTAACGAAGAAAATCCACGTCCGACGTTCATAAGTGCCTTATTGAACGAGGAT
>NW_021536471.1:0-355 GCF_001605985.2 Dendrobium catenatum | reverse complement strand
GGGTTTATAGTTGTTAGACGAAGGCGGTTAGACTTTGGAGAGATCGTAGTCGGCGAGCGGCGGAGGGACTGCACTCAATGGAGGTTAGAGGGATCATAACTGGTGGGCGAAGGGGTTGGAGACACCCCAGTTAGCGAGCGACAGTGTTTGAAGGGATTGTAATCGACCGTGGTCGGATAGACCGTAGTCGGCTTGTGACGGATGTTGGACATATTATAGTCTACGGGCGTCGGTGGTCAGAGGGATTGTAGTCGGAATGTAACACAAGTCAAAGGGATTGTAATCGATGGGCGATGGTGATAAAAGTGATCGTAGTCGGCTAGCGACGTAGGTCGAAGGGATCATAGTCAGTTGG
>NW_021536470.1:0-333 GCF_001605985.2 Dendrobium catenatum | reverse complement strand
ATTCAAATTGATCTTCTGTACATTTATATTCCATATTGAAATTTGAAATAAATAATTTTTTTATTCATCCTTTTTGCAATAATTTTCTCTATATTAGTGTCTAAATGGGCTCATTTTTTTGATATATACTTTTTAATATCAATATTATATCTCTTCTTAAATTCTATAAATTACTATGATTTGCCTAATGTTTTGATTTTATTTGCAAGATTTATTTCAATCACTTTCAAGGATCAATTATTAAAGGATTATCATGTGATTACTTATATTTCTGGTCTTTTTCTTCTTCACTTTTAGATGTTATCAAAAAGGGGTTAAAATATTATTCGTATT
>NW_021536469.1:0-360 GCF_001605985.2 Dendrobium catenatum | reverse complement strand
GTTGGCCACGTGCCCCCTCTCTCTACCCCTGCTTCCAAGTACATCTATTTATCGCTTCAAGTATTTCAAGTGCGTCTATTTATTACTTCAAGCATATTTATTTTTAGTAAAATTCCAGAATAACAAATTTCTTATATTTGTCATCTTGTTGCTCAAGCTCGTCATCATCATTAGCCTTATCCCAATTATTTGGGTTATCTTAATCAATCCTTTTTTTACCATTCTTTACTGAGTGCTACAAAAAATTTTGAACTTTTTCTATGCAAATCTTTTTTAACAGATTCTATCCATGTTACCTTAGGTTTATTATTTTTCCTTTCCAATCCTTTAACTCTAATTTTATATGCTTGATGCTGATCT
>NW_021536468.1:0-222 GCF_001605985.2 Dendrobium catenatum | reverse complement strand
AATAATATATGATATTATTGATTCACTATCTTGATAGTAAGCATGTGATATTCTAAGCACGTGATATAGAATACTTGGATAGTATACATATATTCATAACTTATTTTATTATATTTAGTTATTTTTAATAGTATTTACCTATGTTTTGATTTGATATTTTGTATAATTTCTATACTTATTGGTACTACTGATAAGAAGATTGCTTTATATATTTGACACTCA
>NW_021536467.1:0-327 GCF_001605985.2 Dendrobium catenatum | reverse complement strand
AACTACAAGTGTTTCCTATCAAATTGATATCAAAGCAAGTCTTGGGACCGGTGAAGGGTTGTTTTCAGCAAATTCCAGCAGCATTTTTTGCCCGGAAAAGGAGGAAGTTGCTGTTTTTTGACTCCAAAATCCAGATTTTGTGAATCTTCAAACTCCGGATTGTAATGGCGGCCAAGAAAGTTGATGCTTTGGAGGAGAGACTCTAAGGAGAGATGAATCACATCAAAGAAATCGTGGAGGAAAGAATTTCTTCCATGGAGGGGCAGGTGGCCGATCTCAGGGATATGATTAAAAGAATACTGGAGCTTCAAGCACAAACGGCGGCAT
>NW_021536466.1:0-974 GCF_001605985.2 Dendrobium catenatum | reverse complement strand
TTAATTGTCTATAAATTTCTAGAATAGAATTTTAAAATTTGATTTATGTCTATGAGCCGTTGATTTCACTGTTATTTCTATGGATAATTCCAATATGTATCTATGGAATTTACGTTGCCACTGTCGAAATTTTCCTACCTACCTAGAGTTTGGGTTTTCTTTAAGGAAAGTGAGTGGCTATCAACCTTTCAACAAATGCATGATTATATAAACTTTATTTATGGCATGTAATGAGAAGCTTTTTGCTTTAAAATTTGTATTTTTTTTCCTAACCAGTTTGCATATTTGGATGTTGATTTCTTTGAGTAGAACAATGTAATGGATACAATTTTAGGGGTGGTGATCTCTTTGTTCCAGTGAGTATATTAGATTGTCTTTGGTTGGTGATCTCTAACCTTATCAAAATTTTTTATATAAATTCATCATGATTTTTTGTGTTTCATTGATTTTAATCAAATTGGCTATAATTGATTTCCTAATTATTGTGTGAATTATGTTTTATTTATGGTTTTTTGGTGGTTTTACATTTTTGCTGATATTTTTATTTGGATGATCATTAAATTGTGAGGAGAATAGTATTTCATATATCAAGCATTTTTTCCTCTTTAGATGCATCATAATTGTGCATGTTATTTTCATTGATAAAGATTCATGAAAGCTAGCTTTTTATCCCATGTATATATTTTGTAGGTCTTGTACGCAAAAACGTTGCTGATGATACAAAGAAAATAACTGGGAGATCCAAACAAATATCTCTATTCCCATCCATCTTAGTATTTATTCCGAACAGTATAGCGTTTTTACATTTTTTGTAATTTATTGTGTTATATTTCCAATTATTACTCTATGTTGATATTACATTGAATTTTTAGCCCTGAATCAGTATTGATATGGTCATATTAGATGGTATAATTGTCATAAACTATGTCAATTTGGTGCATATAAATTATAAAATTTAAAATTATAAATTATAA
>NW_021536465.1:0-1212 GCF_001605985.2 Dendrobium catenatum | reverse complement strand
CATTGTGACTGGTTGAATATTTCTTCTGAGGATGTTTTTGATTATGAATCATATTCAGATCTTGAAAATGAGTCTAAGATGGTTCCAGATAGACCTCTGAGGGTAGCTCACCGTGAAAAATTTTGGAATCGAGGTGGTAAAAGAAGATAATTTGTTCTCATTTTTCTTGTTTATTGCGGTTTTTCGATGGGTTGTGCGGGGTTATGATGTGGCTGGGGCTCGCATCCTCGTCGACTTCTTTGTGGCAACCGTTGGTGCTTCCCACTCTATTGTATGGTCCTTGCGCGATCTCAAGGATGCTGTTAGTTCTGGCTTTTTGCTGAGCCCTTTTTTGGGTTTGTTTTATCCTCCTTTTTTTGTGTTATTGGTTTTTCGTTTGTGGCTTTTTGATTGGTGAGTTGTTGTGTTCTTTCTGGTTGCTTTTTTGGGGCCATCTTGGTGGTTTTCTTTTTGATTTTGTATTAGTTGGAATTAAAGGTTCATAGGTTTTCTCTTTAAATGCTGTATTTTTTAGAGAGTTTATGATTTCTTAAAGACTTGTAACCCCTCCTTTTATTTAAAAAGAAACAACATTTTGAAAAAAAAAAAAAGCTAATTCGTAACAAAACTAATGTTTAAAATTATAACCAATTATAATTCATCAAAATAAACTGAATTCAGAACTTAAGAAAAGGTAAAATCAAATCATTAAGGTATGATTAAAACATTAATCTATTATTAGAATAAACAACGTATTTTAGCTCATTGGAGGCTCCGCATAAATGACGTGTTTTACCTTAACTAATATGAAATGAATTGAAGACACTTGTTCTAGAAAACTATAACGCCACTTTACATAATATTTTTTGCATAATTAAAGGAAGCCACAATTAAAAATTAACCATAAAAAAAATTATTTCAAATTAGGATGAGCTTCGAATCTCTTAGATTTATGTACGTTAAAATTAGCAAAATTTAGAAATATCATAAAAAGCACTGATCTCAAAACAAATCAAAGGACATTAAAGCACATCATGCTGCGTTTTGTAGCAAGATAGATATTATAATGTATTTTTTTTGTAACTATTCTCCATGTAATAGTTTTTAAGATTAGTTGAAAATTGACGATCTCTTCAATTATATGGCGAATTATAGAGATAATTTTCTATTAAATATCTAGCTAATATTTCATATAAGATAAAACTTTATTATAATGTGACATATAAAATAGAA
>NW_021536464.1:0-1116 GCF_001605985.2 Dendrobium catenatum | reverse complement strand
CTACAAAAGCCCTATGGTTCTAGACCCTAGTTAAGTAAGTCTTAGGTTTAATTTCAATTTGAGTTGTTTATGAATTTCTTTAATTACTTTTTAAATACATGTCCACCAGGTTTGGAATTTTGGGGGATTAAAATTGGCCATGTTTGTGACATGTCCAAATTTTATCTCCCCATTTTAAGTTGTTCATGGGCATTTTACCTAATTTTTAAATTTAAAGGTCTTGGTTTGACCCTTAAATTCAAAAAGGGATATAGACCTATCCAATGGGGTTTAGGGTGTGATTTTTAGTGTGATGATGATGTGTAGGATCAGGAGTGTAGAGCCACTGATTTTGCCCCAATCCAAGCCTAGGATAGACCCCCACAGTGATTTAAAGGTGACTTAGAGCTCACCTTGGGTGGTTTGGTTAACCACCTTAGAATACTCCATTTGAGCTTACATTTGGTGGGTTTAGTCCTTAGGGTCAGGTGATCCTATGTCGAAATTTCATCAAATTTGGAGTTCATTTGGTTCCCCAAATAGGAACCTCAAAAATCCTTCTAAGAAGTGACCTTGATCCTAATTAATTGATGATGAGCTGTTCTTAACTTGTAAAATCCATTAAACTATCCTTAATTATCCTTAATTGATCCCTTAACCAATAAAAATTGAAACCCTCTCAAGTTGATCTCTAGATTTGTCTTAACTTGATCCTTAGGTAATTAGGGCCTAACCAATTTTAATTAAATCTTAAAAATCCCAAGAGGGTTCTAAACATTTGTTGATCTATCCTTAGGTCATTTATGGCCTTTGGAATTGATCATAAGGAGTTTAGGGCTCATTTGGGTTGAAATCCTTAAGTAGACCTCTTAGTCGTAGTAACCTGATAATCCCTACGAGTGTGTAAAATTCCTAAAATTCACTGTTAATTATAGAAAAATTTTGATTAATCAACTTAGTGGATAGTGATTTCAATTAGAATTCATTACTTTCTAGAAACATTAAACCTCCATAATCTAGCTAAAACCAAGAACTCAACATCTTAGGTGACCTTAGGTCAGAACGGGCCAGAACATCTAAAAATCATAACTCTTCATAGGAAACTCCAAATTGAATGTGCCCCCTGTCTAACAACTC
>NW_021536463.1:0-229 GCF_001605985.2 Dendrobium catenatum | reverse complement strand
GAAGGCATTATAGTCCTGCTTTCAATCTTCTGTGATTTTTTTAAGTCTTCATCCTTGATACATATGCAAATGATGCATGATGTGACACGGGGGGCAACAGACATGCTCAAAATTGTATGTTATATTTACGTCATATAAGAGCAAAACCGCATGGCATAAGACCCACATTGTGCCTTCTTTTTTTTTTTCTTGGTTTTAAATTTAAAATTAATATTTATGTTTATATTTA
>NW_021536462.1:0-309 GCF_001605985.2 Dendrobium catenatum | reverse complement strand
TTATGTTTCCTATTTGATGCATGAATTTGTTCTGAAACTTCAAGTAGTTGCTCATAAGTTAGTTCACATACATCTTCTTAGTTAGCTTGACCAAGATGATCATCTATCATTAAGTACAAGTTTGCTGTCTCCTCTTCATGTTCAGTCTCAGAGGAGTCTGATGTAGAATCTGCCCAGAATGCCTTTTGGAATCTCTTCTTGTCCTTCTTTAACTTGGGTTTCTCCTCACCCTTTTCCTTTCTTGGGTGAGACTTAAGTGTAAGGCAATCAGTTTTAACATATCCTGGATTCCTGCATTGAAAATAAATC
>NW_021536461.1:0-212 GCF_001605985.2 Dendrobium catenatum | reverse complement strand
GATTATAAAAAAGATTAAAAAAAATTTCACTTTTAGTCCAGCACTCAAGTGGTAAAACAACAAAAAGATTTAAGTTCGGTGCTATTTGGCAGCAAGTAGTTTTTAATAAATATATCAAATTTAGATTTAATAAATTTTATGTTACAATATTTTAAAAATTGTTTGGTATCATATATATTAAATCTTATTGAATTTATGTAAACTAATTAGCT
>NW_021536460.1:0-347 GCF_001605985.2 Dendrobium catenatum | reverse complement strand
CAAAGAAATAATCAAGATATATAAGGTGAGCATTGGGTGTGAGCATTGGGATGTGACATTTGGACTTATATTTGAGAATCCACTGTCGAAAGTAGAGCTGTAAATTTTTGACACGACCCGAAACACGACCCAAACCCGACCTGGAAAAATCCGGGTTCGGGTCAACCCGAACCCGAAACGGGTCGGGTTCGGGTTGAACAAATCAACCCTTCTTAAAAATTGGGTCGGGTTCGGGCTGACCCAGCAACCCGAAATTGACCCGAAATTGACCCGAAAGTGACACGAAATCTCATATTTGACCCGAAAACCCGATATTGACCCGTTTGTGACCCGATTTTGACCCAAAA
>NW_021536459.1:0-635 GCF_001605985.2 Dendrobium catenatum | reverse complement strand
ACTATAATCCATATCGTTAGAAAGTTAAATCGCTACATGGCGAGAATCTAGTAAACCGATGGAATAAAAACCAGAAAGCTTAAGATTTGCAAAAAACATTCGAATAGTATCTAGATTGGGTCTACGAAGATTAAATTTTCCAACTAAAGTAAATTTAAAAGGAGATGCTAGCTTAAGAATATCCTCATCAGAAATAAGAACAGCAGGGGCACCATTAATTACCGACTGGGTAAATTTTGGAACATTATCACCTTGCATTGGATCACCCGACAACACATCTTTGAAAGACCTAGACGGAGCTTTGGAATGAGCATCACCTTCCAAGTTGAAGAAACCCTTACTTTTACCATGAATCGGGCTGGATACCTTCCCCCACGGATTGGAAGAAGCCATATCCACCAGACTAGGACCCCAAAAAGGGGAAAAATCTCAAGAGCGCCACCAGCAACCCAAAAAAGGAAGAGCTCCAGAGGAAAGATCGGAACCAGCGAGGAAAAAAAACACTCGGAGAAGAGGAGATCCTCGTGAAACCCTAAAATCGCCCGGAGACGGCTAGGGCGAAAACAGGTATGGATCATATTTTGAATGAACTTACATGCACTAAGAAGATGAAAAATATGATTAAAATTTTTTAG
>NW_021536458.1:0-345 GCF_001605985.2 Dendrobium catenatum | reverse complement strand
TCATATGTATATCAATAAGGTATTTCAATCAATAAATTCAATTTAGCTCAATGTAGAAAAACTCCTTAAAATATCATATAGCAGACAGACGTCATTTCAAAATGCACAGTTCCAAAAAATTACCAAATTATCAGAAATCAAATAAAACAACGTTATAAAGCTTTACTTGTACTGAAGCACTATTTTTCAACATTATAATAATTTTTTATTCGATAAAAATCGCACAGAACTCAAAATAATTGGTAGAAACTTTACAGAAATACTCAAATCATGTAAAAATATCATATCAGAAACATATCAAAAGTTGTACGGTAAAACGTTCGTCAATACAAAATTATGCACATT
>NW_021536457.1:0-243 GCF_001605985.2 Dendrobium catenatum | reverse complement strand
TCTTATTCGAGCATCCAAATATGAGTTGAATGGCAAACAAACATATCTAGATTAATATAGTTAGATGCATATTTGAATGACATTTTGATCCCCTCAGGGTCACATATAGTTCAATATGATGATCCGGCTATAATAATTAATGATAGATGATTCTAACTATCATAGCTAAACATAAGATTGAACATCATATTGGCTTTTTGGAGACACATGTAATTCTCTGCTAAATTTGATTATTATAGTTAA
>NW_021536456.1:0-285 GCF_001605985.2 Dendrobium catenatum | reverse complement strand
ACTCAAAAATTTGATCTTTTGAACTTAGGGACATGTACAATCATTAGGAAAATTTTTACTGGTTTTAGAAATCATTAAGCCCCTTAATCGAATTTCCTAAGTTTAAGCCTTAATTAAGCGTCTAAACCTTCCAAAAAATGTAATAAATCCAATTTAAATCCAAAAATAATGTATAAACCCTCTAACTGACCAGAATTAAAACCTTAATCAACGAAAATTAAAATCCCCTGGAATTGACAGCAAATTAATCCTTAATTTAATTTTAATTAAAAATTAATATTTTAT
>NW_021536455.1:0-240 GCF_001605985.2 Dendrobium catenatum | reverse complement strand
TGGTTTAACATTGGTGGGTTTGTGAACCTGGGGTATGCTATTTCCCCTTTGTTAGCTTGTTATGATGTTAGGTGGTTGTGTTTTTTTGGTCACAACTGGAAGTTTAAAGGTGCTGTTGGTTGGGGTTTTGATCTTCAATTCTTTACCAAGCAGGTGCTTGGGCTGGGGTACATCTCGCTGAGCTATTTTCTTATTTTAGCGTATTTCTTGTTAACAACCATGACCAAGTGGGGATTTTAT
>NW_021536454.1:0-283 GCF_001605985.2 Dendrobium catenatum | reverse complement strand
GATCACAGGATCGGCCAGGACGATCCAGTCAAAAACCATAAGTTACTTCAGGACGATAAATATCAGCCAGCTCGTATCCAGGGCGATGCTCTGGACGATTTTCCTCTGATTTGAACGGATCGGCTCAGCCGATATTAATATCGGCCTGGATGATCGAGCCAATTTTCAAACGTCCAGGAGTGCATCCAGGGCGATGCTATGGCCGATCTTCTGGGATTTGTATTGATCGGCCAGGCCGATGTCCTAATCGGCCTGGACGATAAAGTCGGAAACTTGTAATTAA
>NW_021536453.1:0-364 GCF_001605985.2 Dendrobium catenatum | reverse complement strand
TCTCACAGTTCTGGACTGCTATTAACTATAACCATCTGATTAATTATCTAATGGCTATCATTAATTTTTTGTTATCCAGTTAGCCTTCAATGATTGGCTAACCAATCAGATGGTGCCCACGTGGAAAAGTGTGACTGATTAAGTAATTTGCCTTAAAATTTCTAGAAATTATAGAGAACAACAAAAAATCATAACTCCTCACACATTTGACCAAATTAATTGTTCTTAGGCTAACTAGAAAGGTCTTGAGAAGACCTACAAAAGCTCTATAGTTTCAAGTTGTGATTATTCATTCAATTTAGTTAATTCAAGTAATAGCCCTAGGGGTATTTTTGTAAAATTTACTTAAGGACACTTCACCATG
>NW_021536452.1:0-249 GCF_001605985.2 Dendrobium catenatum | reverse complement strand
GGACCAGAGGACGGCCGGAGGTACGACTTCGAGCCGAACGCCGAGAGCTTTCACGGGTGCTTGCTCAAATGGAAGGAAAGATTGATCTGGGAGCTCGAAGGGAGCGTCTGGGAGTTCGAAAGAGCTCTGGGAATCGATCAAGAGCGAATGCCAATCCTTCTGGACGTCTGGCAAGCTCAAGGGTATTCGGCCACCTTTCGGGAGCTTGGACGGCCGGGATTGAGCTGGAGAGGGCTCGGATCGCTGCCA
>NW_021536451.1:0-227 GCF_001605985.2 Dendrobium catenatum | reverse complement strand
GTGAGGTCTTCAATTTGGAACCATCCCGGCCGGATCTAAGATGCGACGGCCCGGGGTCTTCAAATTTTAAAACCATCCCGGTCGGACCTAAGGTACGACGGCCGGGGTCTTCGACACCTGTTTCAAAATTACTTCTCCACTCTTCTCTCCTTTTCTTTTTATTTCATTTTTAATAATAATATTTTAATATCTAAATATTAAAATAATATTCATATGAAAATATGATA
>NW_021536450.1:0-301 GCF_001605985.2 Dendrobium catenatum | reverse complement strand
CCAGGGAGTACCACGAGAAGCACCAAGGGAGAGGACATGAGGAGGGGGAAATGATGAAAATTTCAATCGGTTGACAGAGAAAGAGATGCAAGAGAAGAGGGCTAAGGGGTTGTGTTTTCGCTGCGATGAAAAGTATACACCAGGGCATCGGTGCAAGGACCGAACTCTTCTGGTTCTCACCGTCTGCGATGACGAGGAAACTGGGGAGGGAGGTGAGCTAGAGATAGAGGAGGAGATGGAGGAGAAGCTACACTTGGATCTGGTAGAGGTTTCCCTGAACTCAGTGGTGGGATTCACTACA
>NW_021536449.1:0-304 GCF_001605985.2 Dendrobium catenatum | reverse complement strand
CATCTCAGGTAGCGGAAGCGATAAGCTCCCTCGCTGGTGGAGGAGCGATGGAGACGCCATGTGCCCGGCGGAGATTTAAGTAATTTTTCCGCAGAAAGCAGCGGAACGCAGGACATGGGGAAAGATCGCGAGAAGCAGGTATGTGCCGCGAAACTTTTTCTGACGTCGTTCTGCCGCAATCCCCCAAACGGCAATTTAATAACTTTTTATAAGGCAAAGCAACTGTACCGCCGTCCCAAACGCACCCTAAATATATGGATTACATGCGAAATGCTTTTGCACTTACAAAAACAAACCATTCTAA
>NW_021536448.1:0-341 GCF_001605985.2 Dendrobium catenatum | reverse complement strand
TGGATATTTCTTTACACCCAAGAGATCATATTCTTCATGGGTTACTCCTTGGATGTCAACAAAAATCTGTGAAAAATTATACTCAAATAAATACGCAATAATATACGCAATATATACGTATTATATACGCATACCGTACGCACAACGTACGCAAGAAATACGCATAGTATACGCAATCCGTATGCAATATGTAAGCAATATATAAAACTTTTCACAATAAATACCTGTCTTCTCTTTAAATTAATAAATAATTTGGCAGTCTTCTCAGTGTTATATACAATATCATCAGACCATCGAAGGAAACGGGCCTTCTTTCAGGATACTTTGGGAGATGAATGGAA
>NW_021536447.1:0-1330 GCF_001605985.2 Dendrobium catenatum | reverse complement strand
CTCACAAACACCAACCGTGCACACCTTTGGTGGCGTAGCGGGTAGGTGGCCTCTTGGTTTTTTCCCCTTAACGGGGGAGACGCCGGGAGGCTGCCGAAATTTGGATTGAAAATCCAAGAACTTGGAACAATTTGAAACCTGAACTTGATTGGACTCATGGAACTGATATTTGAGCTTGAACGAACTCAAAGGACAACAGGGGACATGCATTTGAACTAGAACTTTTACATTGGACTTGAACAATGAAATGGATTTATACTCAGAAACAGAATGAACTATAAATATTTGAGCCTAAATCAAACTTGAATCCGATTTTGACTTGACTATAACTTACTAGTGAACATAAAAGACTTGGACAATTATCAAGGACTTAACTTGAACTCATGTGGGACTTAAGCATGAACAAATTTTAACTCAAATGACAAATCTTGGACTTGATTTGAACAACTTGAACTTGGATCACTTGGACCCATATTCAAGCAAATGCAAAGAAACTTAATGTGGACTTGAATGAGTCATAAAGGATCCGACTTGAGTGAGTTATAAAAAAAAAACAAGCTCAAGATAAAGGTGGAAGACCAATCCAAATCTCATCCAAACAAAGGACTTGTGCACAAATTCACTACAAGCTTTGGCATAATTTTATTTGAGCAAACATATTCAACCCTTGCAAGTAGTGGTGATCAATATGTAGTAGATGTAGATATATGTTGACAGTAACATAAGACTCTTTGATATGCCTACAATGGCCCAAATATGAGTGAAAAAGAGCATCATATGTGGAGGGGTTGACAATGAAATGTGACCCGCCCGTGGTCAATGATACACTATTCTATTTCCACCGGAAGAGTCTAATGATGATGTGAAAGACTTATCCCAAATTCAACATACTCAGTGCAATATACATGAATGTTATAATACTCCTACAATCAGTAATAATCCAGTACTAAGCAAATATACTAGCTCCCTACAAGCAAGAGTAAAGGGTCCTTATAAGGGATTCGACATACACACAACATGTCACCAAACATCCTCGTCATCTACGAGAAGGATACAAGGAGTCTGCCACAAGTGTTAAGATACTAACACAATCCATAATTAGGCAGTGGTAAGTATGATGCATCTGTCTCCAACAAGCGAAGGGAATCTATGTACGACAATACAAGCTCCTAGACTCAAGGCAGGAATTAGTTGGTACACTATGACCCTGCTACGAAATCAAACAAAGTAGTGCAACGACAGTCTACCCTGTACGAAGCAGCGAACAATTCTATCCAGAAGCTGCTACGCCACCGGATTCTGCAACATTCGTCTAATCCCTCTCTCAATG
>NW_021536446.1:0-528 GCF_001605985.2 Dendrobium catenatum | reverse complement strand
GGAGGATGGTGGCCGGTCATCCTTGGATGATCGGAACACCAAAACTCTTAGATCTACCGCGCATCCAACTTTGTTGGATACAAAAGGTAGTTTCACATTCAATCGCAGCTTTTCTACTTTTTTTAACTCTCCTCTAGTGATTAGAGAGGGAGGTTTATTTTCTAAGAAAAATTCTTTGATGGAGATTGGTAAAGGAAAAGAAGTAATGGAGGAATTGAAAAGTAAATCTTCCTCATCCTTGCCAGTTTTATCCCCAAGAGCAAAAGATTTAGAGGATTCCACTTCAGGTGTCATCAATCACAATTTGAATAATTCTAATGTGTGGATTAGAAAACCACACATTAAAATTAATTATGATAAAATTCATGAAGAGAATAAAGATACTAATGTGGTTAAACTTGACTTGGAAAATGAGAAATCCAATGTTCATGTTTTAAGAAATTCATTAGTAGTGAAGATCCTTTGCAAAAATATTGTTGAGTCTAGTAATTGGGTTGTTAAGCCTAAGTTAATGTCCCAAAGGCTACC
>NW_021536445.1:0-1338 GCF_001605985.2 Dendrobium catenatum | reverse complement strand
GGAATAGTAGAAAGGAAAAATAGAACCCTAGTAGAAGCAGCTAGGGCAATGTTGGCTGAGTACACCCTTCGTATATAATTTTGGGCAAAAGCGGTTAACACGGCGTGTTACATCTTAGATAGGGTGAATGTTAGGTCAAAGCTGAATAAAACTCCTTATGAACTCCTTAAGGGTTAGACACCAAATCTTTCACATTTACATGTCTTTGGCTACAAGTGCTTTATCTTAATTAAAGGAAAATTTCTCTTAGGAAAATTGGATCCCAAGTATAACGAGGGTGTCTTCTTAGGCTATTCATCTGTAGGTAAGGCCTATAAAATCTTTAATAAGAGAACCCTAATAGTAGAAGAGTCCACCCATATAGTATTTGATGAATCAAATAAGCCCTCTAAATCTAAAACTGAAGAAGATGAAGTAGAGGCAATTAAAGGAGTATAAATTATGACCATAGGAGAAAGGGTATAACCTCAGGAAGATTTGCTTATAGAATGGAGATACTCTTCTAGTCATCATAAATAATTAACTTCAGGAGACCAGTCAAAATGTGTGAGAACTAGGCACAGACTTAGGAAGGATTTTAGTCATTCAGCATTCATCTGTATGATAAAACCCACGAGTATAGATCAAGCTTTAGAAGATGAATTCTGGATCCTAGTAATGCAAAAAGAATTAAATCAATTCACCAGGAATGATGCTTGGGAGTTAATTAAGAGACCTAAAGAACAAAGTGTAGTAGGAACAAAATGGGTCTTTAAAAATAAGGCTAATGACTCACGAACTATAATAAGAAATAAGGCCATACTAGTAGCTAAGGGGTATAACAAAATTGAGTGAATAGACTTTGAAGAAACCTTTTCCTCGATAACTATAAGGGTGCTCTTAGCTTTTGTTTGCTTCAAAAGTTTGAAACTATATCAAATGGAGGTAAAGAGTGCTTTTCTAAATGGGGTAATCAAGGAGAATGTTCATGTTGAGCAACCCCCCGGATTTGAAAGTTCATAATTTCCAAAACCATGTGTTGAAATTAAAAAAGGCACTATATGGGTTAAAGAAAGCACCTAGAGCCTGGTACAAAAGACTTAGCTCATTCTTAATGGATAGAGGATTTATTAAGGGTAGTGTTGACACTAGACTCTTTTTTCAAAAGGTTAAAGATGAAATTCTCATTGTTCAAATTTATGTAGATGACATTCTGCTTGGATCTTCAGATAAAAATTTATGTGATGAATTTTTAAAATAATGAGTAATGAGTTTGAAATGCGCATGATGGGAGATCATAACTACTTTCTTAGCTTTAGTGTAAACAAATGGATAATAGAATATTTCTTAGCCAATCAA
>NW_021536444.1:0-327 GCF_001605985.2 Dendrobium catenatum | reverse complement strand
CGCTGTCATGAATGAGCGGCTGCAGCACTTTCGTTGCTTAAAAAAAGCGAGCAAAATCAAAACCTTAAATCATTAGCAATGAAAAAATAATTAAATAATTGGGTGGTAATTTAATATTTAATATTAATATTAGATAATAAATAATTAGTTCATTATGAAAGTTCTAATAAATCATATTTAAATAATTAAAAAATTTAAATAATAATTAATCAAATAGCCATTAACTCTGCGTTAAAATCTCTTTTCATCATTCTTTTCACAATGGAAAGTCATTCCTCACTCCCATTCAATATTTTACTCCATTACTCATTCTCTCTCTACAGCTTT
>NW_021536443.1:0-343 GCF_001605985.2 Dendrobium catenatum | reverse complement strand
AAATCATAAACATCAAATCTAAGTTCAATAAGTTCTAAGTTTAAAGTTTTTGACGGTCAAACATAATTAAGTTCAACAAGTTCAACAAATTCAACCAAATAAGTTTACAATCAGATCATCATAAGTTCATCAATATATAAAAAAGTGCTAATCCTCGTCCATATTCTCGCTGTCTGGAGATGCATGTGGCTGCTCTGTCTCTTGCTCTTTCTTCCTTTGATTTTCATCTCGTAGGATCGCAGCTCTGATTGCATTTCATTTTGAACCATTCTCATCTCTTCAATCTCTCTAGTCAGCGCTGCAGCCAGAGCTGGCTTACAGTTTCTTCAGCTCCACTTGGATC
>NW_021536442.1:0-285 GCF_001605985.2 Dendrobium catenatum | reverse complement strand
AGATGTTTGACCGCTCACTTTTAATCCTTCACACTCAACCTCACAAAAAGGAGATTATTTTGTACAGAAACCGGACGCATAACGTTATTTGGAGACCAATCAAAATGATCAGTCACGTCAACAATACCGAGATGTGATACCGAACAAGGGGTGATGTGGCACATTATGTTTGATCTCATTACGATATGTTCAGCATCCGCACAGAATAATTAATCCACCAAAAGACAATCATACTTTTTGTTTAAAATTAGTGGACTAAACGTCTAACATCTATAATTTTGAGAA
>NW_021536441.1:0-259 GCF_001605985.2 Dendrobium catenatum | reverse complement strand
AACCACAATTTGGATTACCAAATGGTTTCCAAACATAATGTGATTATAGTCGAATAGAGCGTCTTGGCGAGAGGAATCCAACGAGCCCAAGATCACCGAATTCCGACATCACTAAGACATTCAAATGTCCATCAAATGATCCATGATCAAGGGATTCAACATCGGACATCCATCCAACCACTCCCCATTTGCCCTTGATATTCTACCTATTCACGGGCTATAACACTCCAAGAAATATAATGGTCTTTCTAACCCTGGT
>NW_021536440.1:0-260 GCF_001605985.2 Dendrobium catenatum | reverse complement strand
CCATTCATTGTTAAAAAGGAATCTATCCAACCGTTGAAAAAGATTAGCTCTCCCCCAAGTGAAAGAATTACCACTAAAACCAATATCATTAAGATTACAAGCACTAATCATGTCATTGAAATCTTCCATAGCTCTACTATTAGGACGACAACCACCACTTCTTTCGCTAGTATTGGCAATAATATTAAAATCCCCTCCCACACACCAAGGAGCATTGATATTCGCCGAAAAATTTTGAAGTTGCTCCCATAAAGAAAGCC
>NW_021536439.1:0-342 GCF_001605985.2 Dendrobium catenatum | reverse complement strand
CTATGAAAGAAATTAAAATTAAAATTATTATTATTATTATTTAAAGAATATCAAACAATAAATGGTCCCTTTAGCAAGCTATGAATATTATTTTTGCAATTATTAGTTGTGGATAATTATTTGGATGATTTGATAATTGGATATGATCAAATTGGACAGTTTGTTTCTTAGCTTATGTGAGCACAGTGCTTGTTTAGACTTTAAAAATTCTATTCCCACCATCCAAATTGATGGGGATATTTTGCTTGTTAAGTCCTTTTTTTGTTATTTTATTAGGAGAAAATAAGATAATATTTGAATCAAGTAAATTCTATTCTTTTTTCGGATATTTGAATGTATTTG
>NW_021536438.1:0-864 GCF_001605985.2 Dendrobium catenatum | reverse complement strand
TTTTTCCAATTTTTGTTTATTAGTGCTATCAGAGGAGCTCGGTAAATGCTTTGCAACATCTCAACTGTATTAAAAAAATTGGCATGATAAATAATTTCGAAAAATGAATTTTGATCTGCCTTCTGAATCATTATAGATCTCCATCTCTTATCTCTCTCTATACATTTTTCTCCTTTTTATAAACTCTTAGTGTAATTACAGTTGAATATATTAGCTTGTTTTTAAGTTTTTTTACATGAATCCTCAAATGCATGTTCTTCTTGTTGGGGGTGAAAGTAAACCATGCAACAAAACAAACAAGAAAATGAAAATGGAACGGAAAGTAAAGAACATCAAAATTTTACGTTGAAAAATCTAAAACTGACAAAAAATCACGGAGCCACATCACGCCAAGAAATCTACTATGAAAATTGAGAGAAATTTGTATAAATCTCTCCTCTCTCGCTCTCTCTTTTGCTTATATTCTTTCTTACAAAGTCCTAACATAAGAACAAACAAAGAAATACATATGATACCATCAAGGGACGTCACCCTAAAGAAAAACGAGTAAGAAAAACTATCCAGCCGGCATCGCAGAGCTATGGTGCCAGTTTGGAGCACCGTGGCGTTCAACACTCTGTCTCCAATTTGCCTAACAACACTGTAGCGTCTGATCATAAGCGCTGCAGTGCTCTGCTTTATCTTTTCTCCAAACAAATTATGCAGTGTCTCGGCACTCTTGTAGTAGCCCGTATATATTTTAATCTAGGTGTGGGCTCCGAAAAATTCTATTTTATGTTTGTTGATCCCGGCCTCTCCACGTCATCCGTCTATTTTTCTTTTAAGTATTTATGTGACGATGACGACAGAGAGTTTTAACAAGAT
>NW_021536437.1:0-793 GCF_001605985.2 Dendrobium catenatum | reverse complement strand
CCCCCCTTTTGGGTCCTTGTTATGAGAAATGAGTTGTCTATTTATGGTTTTCTAATAGTGGCATGACCAGTAAATAGTAGGAAGATCAATGGTAAATTATGAGTGGTTTGAATGGATGACCGATGTTGAATCCTCTGATCATGAACGATTTATTAGGTATTTGAATGCCTTACTGACATCAAAATTTGGAGATCTTGGGCTCATTGGATTTTTCTCGTCGAGCCACTTGATTCCACTATAAGCCTGTCACTTTTGGAAACTGTTTGGTAATCTAAATTATATTTTGAACCCTACAAATGCACTTTGAGTCTTTGATTTAGACTCATTTGAGCTTGGATTGGGTCAAATTTGGTGTCATTGGGTTCGTATTTCTGAGTCGTTCAGTTTGACTATAAGTTTTCAAAAATTAAAGCTAAAATGATCCCATATTTAATTTTTGAAGTTTCCAACTTGAATTTTTCCTCAAGATTCGTGCTTAATCAAGATAATTTTTTTATGATATATTAGTTTCCCCTACTTAAATAAGCTCCAAAAGTTAGAAAATATTTGTTTTAATATTTTACATTGGCTGAATCACAAAAAATTACCTTCCAAAATTTAAAATGGTTCAAATTTGATCATAGAGGTTTTGTTGAGCTCCATAGTATCAAAATTGGATCCGGAACATTAAAAAACCTTTTTGGGGGCCCCAAAAATGTCTTATTTGGGCCGTTCGGGCCAAAAATGGGGTCAGACACATGTAGGCAGCTGAACCGGCCGGCCGCCAGTGGTAGCCCGTGTTGGCTCGCGAGCA
>NW_021536436.1:0-367 GCF_001605985.2 Dendrobium catenatum | reverse complement strand
CTCAGCGGGGTTATCAAATGCCATGGAGTCTGGCGAGAGTACTGAAAGCAAGGGAGAACGTGAGAAGAAACTCCGGAAAATGTCGCGTCCCCGCAACATATCTTCGTGCTGCTCAAGTCTATCACGAATATAAGCAACATCCCGGGGATCATGTTTATCAATGGCCTCCCAAATGGCGGCCTCACTAGGCTCGTCAGGAGTCAAGTCATCAGATCTCCTCCAACGAAACATTTCCTGTATGAAAGAGAGCAAAAATATGTTAGGAACCAGTGGCAAGAAAGGCTAGATACATGAAAGAAAATTATAAAAGGAAGCCAACAACAACACAACAAACATGGTGTGCTCCATACGCCTACCATATTTGTTG
>NW_021536435.1:0-1457 GCF_001605985.2 Dendrobium catenatum | reverse complement strand
ATCAAAATCATAAACTTGGAAGCCCGAGTTGCAACAAAGGGTAAGATTGGTATGCAAGTATAGGTTGTGGCACTGGTGCTCGAGTAGGTCCAGCTGTAGGACCAAGTCCCTGTTCTTCATTAAAATCTAGTTTATCTTTCTCTTGCCTTTGGTGATGATGGAAAAGAAAATGGAAGGAATTGTTAATATAGAAAATAAGAAAATGATCAATAGTCATAGGGTAGGTAAGCTTATATTTTTTTGTTTAGAATATATGCAATGACATGACCAAGAGCAATATTTTTTTCTTATAGTGGAAGAAGTTTGAAGGGGATTTAGGTTTTGAATATAATTAATAATCATGTAGGATTCATCAAATTGGGTTTCAAACATAATAAAGTATGTGACCTAGGTAAGGATTGGAGTAATATTTACACAATATCTATGTTTAAGAAAGATTGAAGTTCAAAGGACATGCTAGATAATTTGTGTATTTTGATTTAAGGAATGAAGTAGGGGTTGGTGTTAATTTAGGCCAATAATTTTAATAATTAAGTTGACTTCATTCCAAACAAAGTCTCCTCTAAAATTGATTGATTGGGGATGTGTTCCTTCTATGTATAAGGGGATATATGTTCCTAAGTGTTCTTTAGTGATTTACACGGGTCTTGTATAGATATATAATCTCATGATAGGAGTGGAAGCACTAACCCTTAGATTTGTAAAAAACTCATATAGAAGTTCATAGTTCAATGGAAAGGTAAGAGTAAGTAGAAATTGGAGAGAGGTGGATGCAGAGATATTAATCACCTCATAGTTAAATTCTTGTTGATTGAACATTCTTGAGGGGACAATGTGAGATTCCTTATACATATAGTATTCAACTTGTTCCTCAGCAGATTGAAAATGACCATCAATAAAACGACGATAGGAAGAGCCTCCTTGAGTCAATCGACCTGGCTTACTTCCATCACCATTGAGTAAGTAAGGATATAAGAGTATGAGTGAAGAGGGAAGAAAAGGAATTGAAGGATTGAGTGAGTTAGATAATAGAAATCCCTTTAATTTATAGATTTTTCATCTTTCATCCAATCATACAGTATAATTTGAGATTATACAGTATGATCAGACAAAGTTAAATTGTATGGATGACTTGTCAAATAGTAGAGTATAATCAATATCATAATAGATGATCTTAAGGAATTACAGTTGTCCCGAGGAGTCTTCTGTATGACTTTTAAATAAATGTATTGTATAGAATGAATAGGTGTTTGTATAATATCATAAGCTAATTATTATCGTACCTGCCGATTGTGGGCTCCGAAAATTCGGCCTCGGCCTCCACTCGCTTTTCTTATTCGGCGAGGGAGTTTTAACTGAATAAGTTTCGGGGTAAATTTTGGAAGGCAGATGGGTTTGTAGATAAGACACTACCCAGATTACGCCCTCATTTTGCGAGGACTTTATGATCTGAGTTC
>NW_021536434.1:0-254 GCF_001605985.2 Dendrobium catenatum | reverse complement strand
CATACCTCTTCTTGATCTGACTGATCAAGATTATCAGTCATTAAACACAGATTAGTGACTTTCTCTTCCTTTTCCGTCTCTGACAAGTCCGAAGATGAGTCCGCCCAGAAAGCTCTTTGGAATTTCTTCTTGCCCTTCTTCACAATTGGTTTCTCCTCTACTTTCTCCTTGCTAAGAGTGGATTTGAGTTTTGGACAATCTTTCTTCATATGTCTAAGTTTCCTGCACTCATAGCAAATAACATCATTTGAAAT
>NW_021536433.1:0-226 GCF_001605985.2 Dendrobium catenatum | reverse complement strand
TTGCCTCAGAACCTAAGTATAAATTGGGTACTAAAAAGTGACCTGAACCTAGCTAGTTCAATGCGAATCTGGTCTTACCCCGGCCTGGATTGGGGAGCCAGCTAAATCACCTAAACCATTTTAAAATATGAGTCCGGTCTTTTTGTAGAGTGGTAGGGACGTTAATTAGAAAAGTATAAAGGAATGGGATCGACATCTAGAGTAGATCCTTAATTGACCCCTTTGA
>NW_021536432.1:0-730 GCF_001605985.2 Dendrobium catenatum | reverse complement strand
ATTAATCCTGTATTAAAAAATAAAAATTCTAAAATAAGTGAATATTTTAATTTAAAATTAAGAAATTGAGCTCAAAAATCGAGTCGAGCTCGAGCTTTCTAAACAAGTCAAGCTCGAACCTAGAAAAATTTTTAACGAGTCGAGCTCGAGCTCCAGCTCAGTAAGTGAAAAATAAGCATAGCTCAATTAGGAAGACACTCGACTTGACTCGTTTACACCCCTACCTCAACTATATAAAGATATCTCCCAAAAGAGGATTGTTATACACAAATCGAACTCCAGAATGTTCTCCTATGCAGATTATTTTGGCTTAGTTGAAGACAAGAAGTTAACCTTGGGATGTTGGATCTAAGTTGGGTGCAATTTGGTCATCTAAAAAAGCAAGAAATAGACAATTGTTCCCAATGCTGAAGTTGAATAAAAAGTTATGACTCATCCTGCATTTGAAATGATGTAGGTAAGAACTCTCTTAGTACAGTTTGATTTTCCCATTACTCAGCCAATGACATTGTATTGCAACAATATTGTCGTCATATCATTACCAACAATTTTGTTTTTCATGACCGTACTAAACATATTGAAGAGCATTGTCAATTCATTTGAGAAGATATATTGCCCAAAAAAATTATTACTCATGCTTCCCATTCTAAATAATTGGTAGATATCTTTACCAAAATGTTAAATCATCTACTTTTCTCTCATTAATGTAAAAAGCTAAAATACAAAGGCG
>NW_021536431.1:0-354 GCF_001605985.2 Dendrobium catenatum | reverse complement strand
ATTGATACGATCATATCATCCTGGACGATCGTAAGATTGGCCAGGGTGATCGATTCTAAAATCCTTAGTCACTCCTGGACAATAAATATCAGTCAGCATAAATTCAGGGTGATGTGCTGGATGATCTGGATTGGACAGCTTGAATTAAGGGTGATGCTCTAGACAATTTTCCTTTAAATTAAACTGATCGGCCGGGACGATCGCGAGATCGTCCTGGATGATCAAGCTAATTTTTAATGGTCCGGCTTGCATTCAGGGCGATGCTCTGGCCGATCTTCTGAGATTTGTACTGATCGGCCAGGACAATGTTTATATCGTCCTGGACGATAAAGTCAGCAACTTGCAATTAATAAG
>NW_021536430.1:0-967 GCF_001605985.2 Dendrobium catenatum | reverse complement strand
AAAATGGGTCTGAAAAATGCAGTTTACTGCTCAATGGATTACAATCAAGGGTTTGGAAGTTATTGGAGGCTTTGATAAGGGCTCCAAGTTCAAAATCTTCAAGGTGTTAAATCCAATGGCATAGGTTGTAAATATTTGAAGGTTTCACAGCCTTTGGATTTTAATTCAGATTCTAGGGTTAGAGACCTCAGAATGAGCTCAAAATTGGAGGGTAACCTTTAGAGACATGTCTTATCATTTTGTAAGTGATAGAACCTAAATCAGAGGCCATTTGACTAGGTTTTGAAATATTTGAAAATTCTTTAAAAAGGGTCTTTAGGACAGGGCCTTAAGACTTTGGATTTGAGTCTGGATTTCTGGATTTGGAATGGATTTTAAGCTTGAATGATTAATGTTGGAGTATCCAAATCATTTACAATCATGTGGTTATTGTTAATGAATGGGTAAGGTCAAAGCTAGATCAAAGGTAGGATCAAAGTCTGGATTGGAATTTGGATTCTCAAGTGGATTGAGTCAAAGTTTGGATATGTTTGGAACTTGAATTAATTTGGATTTGAATTGAATGAAGTTTGATATTTGAATTAATCAAGAGTAGGGATCAAATTGAGGTTGGAGTTGATCAAAGGTAGGGATTGATTTGAGGTTGGAATTGATCAAAGGCAGGGATTGATCTGAGTCTAGATAGGTCCTAAGATCTGGAGGGGCTCTAAGATCTGGGATCTAGAGGGGCTCTAGAATTTGAGATAGAAAAGAATCCTAGGCTTTATAATAGGCCCTAAGGTCTAGCTCTAGGAAAGGATCTTAAGGTCTAGTGTGGATCCTAAGGTCTGGCTCTAGGAATGGGTCATAAGGTCTAGAATAGATCCTAGGATCTAGGATTGATCTGGAGTCTGGAAGGGACTTAGTGACCTCATACAAAAATGAGGTCAACAAGCATCTCAAATTGTGTCCTCGCTATGCTGACCTT
>NW_021536429.1:0-280 GCF_001605985.2 Dendrobium catenatum | reverse complement strand
AGAGATTACAAAATTTGCAACATCTATTTAATTAAAAAAACACAATAATGACAATTGGATGATATATTGAAACAATATTTTCCTTACATTTGTGCTCCCTCGAAGGAGAAAAGTAGCTAACCTCACGGTTGTAGTCTAGCTCCGGTAAGGAAAGTTATTATTTTCATGTAGAATATAATATTATACTCCTTATTTACATGTAAGAAATTTTTTTACTTGGTAATATCATATGAATCATATGTGAGAGATAGAGAGAGAGAAACTTTATTAGTCATGAAAG
>NW_021536428.1:0-271 GCF_001605985.2 Dendrobium catenatum | reverse complement strand
TCCGCCATTGCCCATCTTTCTTGGGGACTATCAACGCTGGTACTGCGCACGGGCTGAGGCTGTGCTGAATGAGTTGCCGTTTCAACAGATCATCCACAATATCTTGCAGAATAGCGTGCTCCTTAGGACTCATTCGATAGTGCGGTAAGTTGGGCAAGGAAGCTCCTGGAATCAAGTCAATTTGGTGCTGGATAGTGCGCAGTGGCGGTAGATGAGCAGGCAGCTCGGTAGGGCCAATATCAGCAAACTCAGTGAGTAGTTGCTTCACTGC
>NW_021536427.1:0-220 GCF_001605985.2 Dendrobium catenatum | reverse complement strand
GTCTTAAACCCTTAATTAGCCCTTAAACCTTCCAAAAAATGTAATAAATCCAATTTAAACCCAAAAAATATGAGTAAGACCTCTAACGGATCAAAATCATACCCTTAACCAATGAAAATTAAAATCCAATTGATTTGACAGCAAATTAAACCTTAATTTAATTTTAATTGAAAACCAATATTGGATTAATATAATTAATTAATAAATATTAAAAATTCCA
>NW_021536426.1:0-201 GCF_001605985.2 Dendrobium catenatum | reverse complement strand
AAAAAAAAAATGTTAAAAACCTATTTTTTTTACAATAAGAATCGATAATTTGCTTTCCCCACAGCAACAAAACAATCAATTTTATAAAATATTACAATCAATCCGATAAGGCTCTTAGGCTTTATTTGGAACTATTCTTTTACTGCTTCTTCAAACAATTTTCTAATATAAAAATTAAAATTTTTATATTAAATTTTTTTT
>NW_021536425.1:0-243 GCF_001605985.2 Dendrobium catenatum | reverse complement strand
GACAATCAAACAAGCACCAAAGCACTAAACAACAAGACATTATGGTGAAGATTTTACCAAATCAGTCTTTTAACAAGAACCAAACCATTCCAATTGCTGGCTTGGAGGAGGTCGGTCGGCCAGGACTGGGATTTTGGTTCGTTGTTGGTCGCACGAACAGAGGGAGACGGAAGTAGCTGGCGTCGAGTTCGGCTAGGGTAGGCGATGGGATGTCCGGCCTTGGCTTCCGCAAGAGCTAGCCGG
>NW_021536424.1:0-361 GCF_001605985.2 Dendrobium catenatum | reverse complement strand
AAGACCCCAATTTCTATGGTTCTCTTAGCGTTCATTATCTTGAGGATTATTGATAGGAGCTGCGCTTCTTCAGAGCCGACATTCATTAATGCCCTGTCAAGACCAAAATTCAATGATATTGAAGAAACTGCTATTTTAGAAGAGTATATTGTGAAACTAGTAAGGCTTGATAGCTTGCTTTTTCGGAATCGTGGCTTTGGTCTCTTCTCTCAGCTTCTTAAGCTGTTCATGCTCTTTTGGCAATATGGAGGTCTTCAGTATGTACTGCATATATATTTATAAAAACAGAGGTTTCATGAATCTCCGGTACAGCTTGTGGCTTAAGAAGTACAGAGCAAGACATGAAAAGGGAAGGAACCTG
>NW_021536423.1:0-295 GCF_001605985.2 Dendrobium catenatum | reverse complement strand
AAATTCCAACCTTGAATAAGAACTCTTCTTCAGTGTACTTGCTCATATGACGAACCTCAAATAGAAGATGTTCAAGATCAGAAACTTTCAAAATTCTTATTATGTCTTCCTCGCTGACATGCAGAGGGGATGGCAGATCCCTCATTTCCCCCCACTTCTCAATCAAGCCCCAATCATTCTTCACAAAAAAGAAAGCATTGACCCAGTTCTTTGAAGAATCGCGGGTACGCACATCCAACAATTTGGATCTAAAAGTTACACGCCCAGATGTATCGCTGGTGAACTTACCCATCCG
>NW_021536422.1:0-1328 GCF_001605985.2 Dendrobium catenatum | reverse complement strand
TGCATATTTTGAATATTTTCTAAAAATATTATGACGGGGGTTTTGAAATTTGTAAGATTTTTATTAAATAGAAAATTATCAAGATGTTAAAAAATAATGATGTAATACAATAAAAGTCTTAAAATATTATTTTATACGACCCCTAATAATTTGATCATTTTCTAAGAATATGCATTTTTGTTTAGTTGAGTTTTCTATAATCTACAATTATACAACATTAGAAAATTTTGATACATGCTTAATTACTTTTTAATTGTTATAATATGATGATATATGTGAATATGTAAGTAAATTATATTTGTTAAGAGCCATAAGGAGCATGAATCCTTTGAGATATTATTTGCGTCAGAGAATTACTAGGAGTTATAAGGGGCCATCATCCTTTGAGATTCTGTTTGAGATAGTGATGTGTGATATGTTCTGGTGTTAGAAGGGCTATAATTTTTTGAGATTTTGTCTGGATCCGAGAAATCTGATATGAACTATTTTGTGATATGAATTTTAATTTAATTATTTATTTAGTATTGCTATTTAAATTAGAAAATAACTACTATATATTTATTACATCTCTCAATATGGTGATTTGTTTAAACAGCATTTAACTCTTTTTAAATATTTAGCAAAATATTTGATAAAAGAATATTTAGAAATTTAGATTAGTTTGTGTGGCTTGCTGAGTTATTGTAGCTCATTGTGATTTTGCTTCTGATTTTTAGGATCTTGGAAGGAAAAAGAGGTTGTAGACTAGTCGTTTAAAATCCTATCTAAGGTTATATATATTTTGCTATTTTGATTGTTTTTTGTACAATCATATCTAGTTAAATTTTTAATTTTGTAGCTCTCGCATGTAGTCATATACTATAGTGTAGATATTTATTTTAATGAAATGAAAGAAACTTTATGGATAAATTTAATTTAGTATTTGGATGTTTTAGTAGCTTTGTAGTCTATAGTCTATTTCAATGAATATTGGTAAAAAATCTGAAATAATTCAAATCTAGATCTTCGAATTTGCCAATCACAACTCAACACGACCTGTCCTGATCGAGTTGGGTTGTGATATATTATATGTGGTTAAATAATTTCATGTTAGATGAAGGGAGCAGGAATGTGAGATTGATTATGATCTTTTAGGTTTAGGTTCTTATTATTTTAATTATTCTTTTGTACTCAATGTAGGATAAATATATTATGATTATATAAATCCTTAATAGTATACCTTATTTTTTGAAAAAATTAATACTGATAAATAAATATTGATATTTAGATCGATAGATTTATTTTTGTTAGTATTTATATTGATAAAAGAAATTATATAGCTTTGGTTG
>NW_021536421.1:0-359 GCF_001605985.2 Dendrobium catenatum | reverse complement strand
GACTTATGTTAAGAAAGGCAGAGGTAGACCTAAAAAAATTTGGTTAGAAAATATTAGAAATGATCTTTCTTTATTAGATTTAAATGAGAATTTGACCTTTAACATGACACAATGGCGAAAATGCATGTAGCCGACCCCACATAATGGGACAAAGGCTTGATGTTGTTGTTGTTGTATTATAAAAAAAGGATTGTGAAGTCATTGGATAGAATTGAAATGATTACAAAAAAGGACTTAAGCCACTACATAGCATTCTAGAGACCAAAATTAAGATCAGCTTTAAAAGAAACCGTGAATTAAAACTACACTCACTGGCACCAAGATCTTTCTGTCTCCAGCAGGAGCTGTCCGCGCAGGCA
>NW_021536420.1:0-539 GCF_001605985.2 Dendrobium catenatum | reverse complement strand
GTAAATAAAAAAATGTGGGAGTTTGAATACCTCAATTCTCCAACACTTCCATCACCATATTTAGCTAATTACAATGAACTATCATTCTGAGCCGAACATAAAATCAAAATTACTATCTAAATAAAAATATTTAAATTATCATACATCGAAATATTATATTACTATCTAGAGCCGAACATAAAATCAAAATTCTTATAATATTTCAAAACAAAACATCGTGTCCATTTATGCTGTCTTCCCTTCTTCTACACCTTGGATGTCAATTAGGTGAAAATTGACCATTATCTCCCTGTTATTAATATAGAAATAATTAGTCAAAATAAAGGTGATAAATAAATTAATAAATGAAACTATCTATTTTTTTAATTTTACATACCATAGTTGAGCTTCCTGGTGGTGGATGTTACCCGTTGTAATTTTTCATGAATTGTCTCACCTCACTTTGTAGTGTTTGCACCACATCCTCAAGTCTTACAACTCGCTCAAGTGCAATATTGCTTCAACTGCTGTTGCCTGGAGTCGTGGTGCTATGAGGGAAA
>NW_021536419.1:0-352 GCF_001605985.2 Dendrobium catenatum | reverse complement strand
AGTAATGAGAGTGTATCATCTCATGCAAGTGAATCAAAAAATGATGAGTTAATAATATAAGGCAACTTAAATTTTTTTTAGCTGTTGCACTGCATTTTATTTTACTTCACTGCATTTTACTTCACTGCATTTTTTTAGCTACTGCACTGCGTCGTTTTTTTTTTAATTTTTGTTATTACTCATATTTCTAATATATTTTTTTATTTATGTGCAGATGGCTTCAGGTGGTGAGGGGCCTAGTAGAGGGTTGATAAAAAATATATTTAACAGGCGCACTAAGAAGAGTACAGCTGGACCACCTATGCAACATCAAAGTCTGCTCCAGGATCGTCCGGGCCGATCTGGATCGTCC
>NW_021536418.1:0-204 GCF_001605985.2 Dendrobium catenatum | reverse complement strand
TGGGGGGGATTGGTATTCCTTCTGTTGATGCTCTTATCTATGCCAACCACTGTGCTTTTATTTGGAGATTCTTTACTAGGGAAAATTTGGCTATGGCTTGGTTTAGAAATAAATACATTTCACCTTGGAAACCTCTTATTTCTACATCTTCGAAATTCTGGAGAAATGTGCATGAAACTGCTTTCACTATTAAAGGGAATTTTT
>NW_021536417.1:0-242 GCF_001605985.2 Dendrobium catenatum | reverse complement strand
TAGCTCAATTTTGATTGAGCTTGTAAACTCGAGGGAGACCAAAATTGATTTTTTTTTTACATGAGTTGACCCCCCCTTTGTTTACATCAGACTCCCCTTCTTGAGGACTCAGCTCCCGATGAGTCAGTTCTGGTTGTTCTTGAAGAGGTGGAGACGGAGCATCCAGTTCTTTGATCTTTTCTTCAAATTTCTTTAAATTTCCTCATGTTCCTTCTCGAACTGTTGTTGTAGATATCTTTTTC
>NW_021536416.1:0-281 GCF_001605985.2 Dendrobium catenatum | reverse complement strand
ATTTTCCTAAGGCAGATTTTCCATTATTATGAATGAACACCTTGCAACCAAAAATATGCAAATGAGACAAATTAGGTATTCTACCTTTTAGCAACTCATAGAGTGTTTTATTTAAATTTGATCTCACATTCACCCTATTCAGAATATAGCATGCAGTGCTAACCGCCTCAGTCCAAAAATATCTAGAAAGTGAGTATTCTGCCAATATTGCTCGGGTGGCTTCAATTAATGTTTTGTTTTTCATTTCAACTATCCCATTTTGTTGAGGGGTTCTAGGTGCA
>NW_021536415.1:0-314 GCF_001605985.2 Dendrobium catenatum | reverse complement strand
ACTGAGAATGACTAGGAAAATAAGAAATAAGGGGAAGTGTTCACCCAAATTTTGGTCTTGGAACTTTGTGACAGCACTTGGAAAGATCTCCCAAATTGGATAGTCACTTTCTTTGGTTGAATCTTCTCTGGACAGCAGTCTGGATCTTGTTTGGAGAGTTGGGACAACAGCTAGGGAATTCCTGAGCAGCAGGACAGCAGTTTTTGCTGATGAAAACCTTATGGGCAGCAATTAGAGGGCTCATGGCAGCAAACGGCTGATCACCCCTTGCTGGAATGGATGAACAGCAGGTTGTTCCTCTTGAAACAGCAGTT
>NW_021536414.1:0-339 GCF_001605985.2 Dendrobium catenatum | reverse complement strand
TGATTGGAATACAACCATTCACTAATCATTCCCCATGATTCCTATTCACATAGGCTCAAGCATGTTTAAAATTTCATGATTTCCCTCAAGGCTCTCAAGATTTAATGTAAATAATTTGAAAATTAAATTTCATATTAAAAATAGGTTGATTTTAGGTTTTTCTAGAAAGATGATATAGTTTTAAAATAATTTGAAAATCAATCAAGAATAAATTCAAAATAGTTTTAAAACAAAATATTTTAATAACTTGAAATAAATTTGAAATGGAAATTATTATAATTTTGAAAATTATTTGAATTAAATTAATTATTTAATTAATTATTAAAAAGGTTGAATGAT
>NW_021536413.1:0-751 GCF_001605985.2 Dendrobium catenatum | reverse complement strand
AGCACCATTATATGTTAGTTTAGCTACACCTTTAGGTTGCTTAATTTGATTGCAAGTTGTGTGTTATATCATTTACAATAAAATTACTCTAGATTACTCTCTTTCTAGCATTACATATCATATACATTCTGTCAGCTGGACTTCTACACATGTGTGCTTATGAGTTTGATTGTTTATTTGTTTTATTCCACATTTCTATTGTGTGCGTTTGTGTCAGAAAAAATTATAGAAGTATGATTATGTTGATGCGCTCTTAATTTATCAACACCTACAAGAGGGTGCCGCTTTAAGCTCACAATTGATCTCAAAGCTTAGCTCTCAAGATAATTTTTTCTTCTCATGATAAATTGTTTGGCCTAACATCCAAGATTAGATCATAAGGCACATAATGCTAGTTTATTTGGCCTTTTTGGCAATCAATTGCTTGTCCTCCTCCACTAATTGATTTTTTTTTTAAATCTTACACTGATGTTTGTTAAATCCATTAATTGTAGATAATGAAATATTATTTTAAATGGTTATGTTTTCCTGGTTTTATTTTTAAATTATATTTTGATTGAGAGCTTTTGATTTAAATTAAATTCTGTCCATTGAGTCTTAATGCTCTTTTGCCAAAAGATCACACTTTCTAAAACAAAGTAGAAAATTTTTAATACTCTCATCATTTTATTTGTAGATGTTCAAAAGATTGGTGCAAAAAAGATCGAAGAAGGATTTTGAGGGAGCATGTCCTCAAGCCACAACCGAATAA
>NW_021536412.1:0-243 GCF_001605985.2 Dendrobium catenatum | reverse complement strand
AGGACGAATTTAATATTCGTCCCGGGATGAAACTCTCGGGATTCTCACTCGTAATGTTCGTCCAGATGAAAAATAAGGTTCGTACCAGGACGAAACTCTCTGTATGAGATCGTACAGGACAAAATTAATTTTCGTCCCTAGACGAAACTCTATGGATGAGATCGTATAGGACGAAATATATTTTCGTCCCTGAACAAAACTCTCTGTTTACAATTGTCCCAGGACGAAACCTGTTCGTCCCAG
>NW_021536411.1:0-278 GCF_001605985.2 Dendrobium catenatum | reverse complement strand
AAATACTTAGGCTTCGTTTGGTTATCCTCTATCTTTTCTAAAAGGTAGTTTTAAAATTATTGTTTGAGAGAACGGAGATTTTTAACGGAGAAGCAAATATCCTAAAGCTTTTAAAAACAGTACAAAAATACAGTTCCTTAAAAAACATTTCTGCAAAATTGTTACAAACAAACAACACCCAAAAAAAAGTTTATGCTGTTTCCAAACAGAGAAAGCAAAAAAAAAAAGCAAAATCAAACAAGGCCTTAGATGCTATCCTTTACCTGATGTCGTACTGT
>NW_021536410.1:0-480 GCF_001605985.2 Dendrobium catenatum | reverse complement strand
ACCATCTAAATGACTTATACAAACTCTGCCATATTTTCTGTGGATTCTCCAAACTTGTAATATTCTAGTCTCCAAGTTAAAGAACTTGTAATCTTTCATAACCAACACTTATATAGTATATAATCATTTTCAGTTGAGTAAGACTACATAATTCTTTTCTTTCCAAAATTTTCATGTAATAACTCTGGTGCCACTCGTATCTTTTCATTCATCTATCTATATAAAATGGATCTTTTACAAAGCTAAGACATAAAAAAACTCTGATACTCACCACAAATTTTTTAGCCAATGACAATATTAATGCATTTATACATCAATGTGATCATACATACAAATATAACTATTTATGCATGAGTGCCTATTATAGAGGTTTACTTAAGATTTAATATTAAAAAAACTAGAAAATAATCAAATTGAATAACCAAATATATGAGTCAAATCTTATTAGAATTGAAAATAAATCAAACAATCCCATAGCCA
>NW_021536409.1:0-245 GCF_001605985.2 Dendrobium catenatum | reverse complement strand
AGAAAGAAATGAAATGCGAAATCGGTCACGAATAGGAAATAAAGGGCTAATTGGTCACTAATTTGCTTAAATAAAATGTTATTATATATGCTAAAAGTTATCAATTAATAATATTTAATAGGTGGCGGATTCTCTAAGAGTCATTTAATAGATCGCGGATTCTCTTAATTAAATGCACTTAAAATAAAATACATATACAATAATTATAACAAGAAAGCAATAAAAAAATATAATATAATTAAATG
>NW_021536408.1:0-449 GCF_001605985.2 Dendrobium catenatum | reverse complement strand
AAGAAGTAGATTTTTCATTTTTAGAAAATTGAATGTGCGTGTTGATTAGAGAAAACATCCATGAAAAACAAAAATAAAAAAAAATAAAGAAATACAAAAAGCAAAAAAAAAAAAAAAACACAAAAAGGCTTTTATCCATTTTCTCTCTCCAGGTCCGATGCTTCCGAAATCAGATATGCCCATGAGATTTTTTGCCTTTCATTATTTCCCCAGTTTAAATTTTACTCTTCCTTGCCCTTTTCTTTCGTAGGAAGAATTCTTAAATCAGGTCACTGATTTTTCATATGTCTAGGCTTCCTGCAACGAAAGCAAATAACGTTAGAAGAAATATGGATATCCTTACCACTTTTACATTTTTTCCACTTTTGCTTATGCTTTGGTGAGCTTTGTGATTTGCTTAATAAGTCATTGATATCGTCACCAACTAAGCTTCCTCTTTCCGTATCTTC
>NW_021536407.1:0-441 GCF_001605985.2 Dendrobium catenatum | reverse complement strand
ACATAATCATATATAATGTCTCAAACAGTCCTTAAAATTACATTATGACCAAAATGACAAGTTTTTCATATCTTCTTCATCTTCAAGACTTTATCTACCTGCAAAACTGCAATTAGAACGAACACCATTATAAAACTTACTACGGAATTAAAACTAAAGCATTAGTTGAGAGAAGGTATATTGAAAGAGAATAGATACAATGAAAAATAAGGTACAGCCTAAATCAATGACCGAAAAACAAGGGAATGACAAAAACATGAATAAGCAAACAAATCTTATTTAACTCATTATCAACTATCAACAGCAGCAAGAATAGTAAATTGAAAAAATATTTATTTTTCTTGGTTAAAATAAGCAAAAAAATTCCATTTAATGTAATCATTTAACATTTACCAAAAATTTATCTTGATAATAATCTTCAAGTACATGGTATCGGTATCT
>NW_021536406.1:0-287 GCF_001605985.2 Dendrobium catenatum | reverse complement strand
AGATGCCCTTAAAACAAATTTCTAGTACAAAAATTTAAATTTTTTACTAAAAAATTGCTTTTAAAAGCAACAAGAAAGCGTGATCCCAAATGAAGCTTATATATCATAAGTATTTGGTTTATCATTGATAGATGAAAACCTGAAGGAAACCAAGGACCAAGTGAGACCAAAGAGACTGGAGTAGGTATTGGGATTCCTGATGAGTTTCCTCCATACCATTATCAGAATTAACCTGGTCATCACACTGGTTGGTGGCATTGCAGCAGACTTCAAATCCCCGCCAGGTC
>NW_021536405.1:0-246 GCF_001605985.2 Dendrobium catenatum | reverse complement strand
TGAGCTCAAAGATATCACGAAATCCCAAAATTTAAGAAGTTTGCTCAATTTGAATAAAATGACTTGCACAAAAAGAAAAAAGATAAACTTTGCCTAGCTTGAGGCTCATAATTTTCTCAATTATCAGATAGATGAAAATTCCAATGGCCCTCGAAATAAATTCTCTTACAAAAATTTCTTTTTTTGCTCAACTTCTTTCTCTAGCATTTCATGTGTTTGAAATTAAGATAAAAAAAAAGGAAATAT
>NW_021536404.1:0-283 GCF_001605985.2 Dendrobium catenatum | reverse complement strand
TTTATTTTAGATCCTTAAATCCCTTTTTACTCACGCAAAGTTTTAAGGGTTAGTGATAACAAAATTTTTTACCCTATACAACACTTGTGACACTTAAGGACAATAATTAAGGACCGAGTCTTAGAAAATCTAGACTTAAGATGCATGCACACTATAGGATAGAAACATATAACATAGAAAATCTAGACTTAGGATGCATACACACTATAGGATAGAAACATATAACATAGAAAATTTAGTGACACCTTACTTTAAGATATGTGAATATTTTTAAATTAAAATT
>NW_021536403.1:0-383 GCF_001605985.2 Dendrobium catenatum | reverse complement strand
GATGAATCCTCTCAAATGTGCTTTTGGGGTTTCCTCCAGCAAATTCTTGGGGTATGTTGTTCGTCATCGAGGAATAGAGATCGACCCCAACAAAATAAAGGCAATCACGGACATGCCACCACCAAGGAACCTTCGACAGCTTCGCTCGCTGCAAGGACAACTGGCCTTCATTCAGAGATTTATATCAAATCTATCGGGTAGGTGCCAGCCATTTTCAAAGCTAATGGAGAAAGATGTCCGTTACAAAAGGGATGCAGAATGTCAGGAGGCGTTTGATAGCATCAACAGATATCTGTTGAGTCCGCCCATCCTAGCAGCGCCGATTCCGGAGAAGCCTCTTATACTATATACAGCTGCACTAGAAGAGTCCCTCGGAGCACTAT
>NW_021536402.1:0-1013 GCF_001605985.2 Dendrobium catenatum | reverse complement strand
GTTCACGGGCAATTTGAACATTTTTTTTAATCAATTTCCATCAAAAAATCAGCCATAAATATTTTGTAGTGGATTTTTTCCTCCAGAAATATTTTCAGTGGAATTTTTTTGTTAGTGTTTGTTTTCCACCATGTATATTACCATCAAAATAATTTTCGTCAAAAATCCGCTATAAATTCAAATTACCAACGGATTTTAGTCATTTTCCTAAGAAAAATGCTGTGGGAAAATGACGTTCTTTCTGTAGTCTCGAAGATTTGACAGGTAATTTGAAGGCGATGAAACTATTTTTTATCTCCATTGTATCCTACAAGTGGTATAAGACACTGATTATCATTACGAATCAATGATAATTAATTCTCTCTAATCATTTCATTGATTGTTTGAGATTTTTGGTCAAATGATTTTTTTTAGAATAACTTTCATTTGGAAAAATTCTTATTTCTTGGTGCAAAGTAATTATAAATTTTTTCAAAACTATTTCATTTCTATTTTGGAAAATAACAGAAGGTGTTGAATCTAAATTCAAAACAATTTTTTTAATTGTATAGTTCTCCATTCCTGCATCGTCTTCTTCCATGAATTTCTTCTCCAAAAGTCGCAACCATTAGAAAAGTTATGGTTACAGTTAACGGTTGCATTAATGTTATTTGAATTTATTTGATTTTATTTGTTTTAGATTTAGTGCATTTCTATTCAAATTCCATTACCAGTAGATGCAACTATTTATGAGTTTGCAATACTCGGTGGAGATTAAAGAGCAACCAGCATTAGCTTGGGAAGGCTCTTTCAATCCCAAGTTCAAGGACTCCACAGCTCATTATTTTTCTCACTTGGAGGTTGGTGAATTGGCATAATTATGTTTGACATAAGAGATTTGAGATACTCTCTCAAATTCTCTTTATTTACTTGGATGGCTATTTTGAAAAAGCTGAAAGTTACAGACTTACTTATTAGAAGATCTATTCCTATAAATCAGGAATGTTTTCTTTGCCATAATGCACAAGAAGATC
>NW_021536401.1:0-374 GCF_001605985.2 Dendrobium catenatum | reverse complement strand
TGTAATTTAATGTCTTAACAATCTATATTTAGATTTCATAAATACTAATAAGAATTATCTATTTAGTTATTCAACTAGTAAATTATCTCATACCTAATTATCAAAAATTATGAAAATAATTAATTATTCATGTCATTCACTTAATCAAAACATAATTATTTATAATGTTTTTATAATTTCAGAAATAACTCATTTCCTTCTTAGAGTTTTCCAAACAGAAAATGTCACCGCACACCGCAGTCAAATGCAACCGACGAGAGACACGTGTACGCATTAGAAAACCTGCGGTGTCCAACATTGTGATTGGACCGCCAGCTGAAAGCCAACCACCACGTGCCCGATTTTTTTTTTTTTGGACATTTAGGCCATTTAAG
>NW_021536400.1:0-282 GCF_001605985.2 Dendrobium catenatum | reverse complement strand
CAGAATTACCATGATTAATTCGGTGCTTATCCCTCTTTCGGTTTATGCTATTTCACACACCTTGGTTCCTCGGGGTGTTCTTGCTGAGGTGGAAAGAATTTGTCGAAGATTTTTATGGGACAAGGACTCGGCCCATAAGAGCCTACACTACGCCGCTTGGGGTGATATCACCAGGCCATGGCGTTTGGGCGGCCTTGGCTTCCATGCTAGTCACAACTGGGTTGGACCGCTGCGGGCCAGAATTGCTTGGGATTTCCTTCATAAACCACAAAACCTTTTCCA
>NW_021536399.1:0-218 GCF_001605985.2 Dendrobium catenatum | reverse complement strand
TGGCAAGCGATATAGGTCGGAAGGACCGTAGTCGGATGACAGTGGTCGGAAGGACCATAGTTGGGTGGCGAAGGTTAGGAGGACCATTGTTGGGCGACGGTGGTTGGAAGGACCGTAGTCGGTGAGAAACAGTGGTCGGAAGGATTGTAGTTTTCATGCCACGCAGGTCAAGCGGTGGTCAACGGGTTGGCGGACGTTCGGCGGTGGTCGGCGGAATG
>NW_021536398.1:0-385 GCF_001605985.2 Dendrobium catenatum | reverse complement strand
ATAGGAGTCGATAGGGTTCGAACCATTAAGCAAATATATGGCCATGACGACCAGAATATTTATTTTAATACATTCATATTAGGCCTTCAAAGCCTAAAATCAAATGAATTCACTAATAAAGGCTCAAAGCCTACAAAACCTGATCCTCTGTCGACAGTCTGACAGAGTTGACAAGGTTTAAGCTACAAAGAAAAATGACCCTGAACACCCCGATGATGGCCGCGTTGAATGTTTATCTCAACCGGAGGGGTTCACAAATACTTTCAAATATCTCCCAAAAATCCAAAAGCTCCACAAAAATTTCAAAGATCATCCAAAATCCCAAAACTCCAAAAATATTTAAAATTTAAATAAATCCATCAAAAACTTAAAGCAAAATCCATCT
>NW_021536397.1:0-292 GCF_001605985.2 Dendrobium catenatum | reverse complement strand
AATTTATATGATATAAAAAAACTTAAAAAAGTAATTATAGTGATTACTAGTATGCTGATGCCCCCTTAATTTCCCCTTTTATTTTACTATAAAAGGTAAATGTGTTTGTAACATATCAAGTTATATCATTAATCAAATGAAGTTCAAAATTTCATTAAGACACTTCGGAAAGGGCTTTAATGTCAATGCCTTCAGCCCCACTTATTGTAACCTGAGCTGGAGATTAGAACTTTTTCTTTTTATGGATGAACATAAGTTTGAGAATTATACAATAATTATGGATGAACATACA
>NW_021536396.1:0-1176 GCF_001605985.2 Dendrobium catenatum | reverse complement strand
ATTTACTTTGTATTCCAGTCTCTTCTTGGAGGCAAATGCTTATACGGGAAGCACACAGTGGAGGCCTTGCGGCACATGCTGGACGCGACAATACCCTTCGTCATTTGCAGGTAAGATTCTTTTGGCCGAGATTGAGACGCGATGTTTTTAGATTGGTAGATAGCTGCCCAGTTTGCCAGGTATATAAGGGAGGAGGCCAAAACACGGGTCTTTATATGCCATTACCCGTTCCCGAATCCATTTGGGAAGATCTTAGCGTGGACTTTGTTTTGGGCTTGCCGCGTACCAAACGGGGAAACGACTCTATAATGGTCGTTGTGGACAGATTTTCCAAAATGGCCCACTTCATATCCTGTAAGAAGACATCGAACGCTATGCATATTGCAAACCTATTTTTTAATGAAATCGTTCGTCTACATGGTCTCCCTAGAAGTCTCACATCGGACCGCGACGTTAAATTTATAAGCCATTTTTGGCGAGAGTTATGGAAAAGGTTGGGCACAGATTTGCGCCTTAGCTCGGCGTATCATCCGCAAACAGACGGTCAAACAGAGGTTGTCAACCGAACATTGGGAAACATGCTAAGATGCCTGGTGCAAGATCAACCGAAGAAATGGGAGGATGTCTTAAGCAAAGCTGAATTTGCTTTCAATTCGATGACGAACCGTTCTACTGGTAAGTCTCCTTTTAGTATTGTATATACTAAAACACCTAATATTGCTTTAGATCTCAGCATTCTACCAAAGTGTAAGTCCACGGCTGCTGCCTCCTTCACTGACGATTTTGAAGACTTGTTGGGGAAAGTTCGTCAACACCTTGTCAATTCCAACCAGAGATATAAACAAGCTGCTGATGGCCGCCGACGTGAACAGCTATTTAATGTCGGAGATCTAGTCATGGTTCGATTACGTCGAGAGCGTTTCCCACCAGGAACCTATTCCAAATTATCTCGCCGTAAAATTGGGCCTGTGCCTATTACTGCAAAAATTAACGACAATGCCTATACTGTTGCCTTGCCAGCTGATTGTAACACATCTACCACTTTCAATGTGTCGGACATACGAGCATACACACCGCAGGATGAAGCTGAGATCACTTACAGCTCGTCGGAGTCGAGCTCTTCCGACGCCGGGGAGGACTGATGCGGAGCATTTTACGTTGGGAGTCCGGCGGAAC
>NW_021536395.1:0-241 GCF_001605985.2 Dendrobium catenatum | reverse complement strand
GAACCTTCGCCCGAATGCTATCCCGAGACCATTGCTTGATTGTGAATGTCAGATTTTCGTCGTCGGACTATCATCGTTAGACCACAATCATCGGACCACTGCCACCACCAGACCAGCAATGCTGGATTGTTGTCACCCAATCGCTGTTGTCTAATTGCTGCCTCCCAACCGTCATTATCTGATCAGCACTATCTAACCACCATTATGTAGTAGTAGTCAACCAACTATCATTACCACCGAA
>NW_021536394.1:0-1345 GCF_001605985.2 Dendrobium catenatum | reverse complement strand
AATGTATCTTATCCATGAAAAAAGTGATTCTTATATATTTTTATTTCTAATTCAATTTCTTATCACTATTGCTTTCATCGAAATTTAACATTAGCATCTGAATGGTTGGAGCAAAAAGCAGTTTATGTAATTCTTAATTATTACCGGAGAAAAGGGAACGAAATACATACAACGAAATGTATGAAGGTCGAACAAGCTCGCTCGATTAGTACCCTCCGAAGATCTCGATCATTTACTGAAATGAAACAAGAAGAAGAATTAGAAGAAGAGGGAGAAGAAGATGAAAAAGAAGAATGAGAAGAATAAGAGAAAGAAGGGGAAGAGACTCACATTGAAGAATACTGATCGCGACGAAGATGCCAGCAATGTGCGAACGGACGGGCGTTTCCGACGGGAATGACCGAAAGTGCGCTCCTCCGGCAGTGGTTTGCTCCGCTCGGAGGTGGATTGCTCCGCGTGAGAGTAACCGTGGCGGAAGACAGCGGGGAGCCGAGCAGTTCGCACGAATAAATGAAAAATTATGGCTTCTATGTTTAAGAGCGGGAGCCGGTTCGTGGGGTTAAAACCAGTGTGATTTGCATCGGTTTAAACCAGTGCAAATAACATCGGTTAAAACCGGTGCAAAAAAGGTGTTTTGGCTGCGGTTTTTAAATCCGCTACTAAAATCTGCTGCGAAAAATCCGGTTTTTTAGTAGTGATATATGCCATTTAAAACATTTCCTTACAAAATAATAGCAACACATTTTTACTACATTTATAAACTTCATTACTACAGACTTTAACATTTTTATCAAAATGATAAATATAAATTGATCATTCATTGGTAAAAATCAAGCAGTTACAATATAAGTAATTTTGGTATTATATTTTCTTTTACAAAAGATCATCATTTAGAGAGAGAGAGAGAGAGAGACCATGGAGAATTTTCACTTAACCAACAACATCATGAATAAAACTTAGGGCCCGATGGTTCTATTGAAAAATCAATGCTAAGATTTTGTTTGGGACAATTTTTTTATTGCTTCTTAAAGCAACTTTTTAGTACACAAATTTAAATTTTGTACTAAAAGTCACCTTTAAGAAGGAATAAGAAAGCCGCCCCAAACAAAACCTAAGAGCCAACTCGTGACATTGCTCTCACTATGGCATATCGATAATCTCGTCGAAAAGCCTCCTCATTCTAAATAATGTTTTGATAATATGTCTTACCGAATTTTCTCAATAAGATCACCACTCCAAGTTGTTGGTGCACCCTATTTGGTAATGCCTTCATTTTTTTTTTTGAAATAATGTCTTCATCTTATATAGAGATGAAGCTTGGAAATAGGTTAACATACTTATGATA
>NW_021536393.1:0-289 GCF_001605985.2 Dendrobium catenatum | reverse complement strand
CCTGATGTGACAGTTCATAGATTAGCCATCAAGCCTGATGTAGCATCTATCAAACAAGCTCCAAGGAGAATGAGATTGGAGATTGAAGAGCAGGTGATTACAAAGACAAAGAAGCTCATAGAAGCAGGCTTCATCCGAGAAGAAAAGTATACTGACTGGATTGCCAATAAAGTCCCAATAAAGAAGAAGAATGGCCAGATTCGTATCTGCATTGACTTCAGGGACCTCAACAAGGCATGTCCGAAAGATGACTTTCCACTCTCGGTATCGGAACTTCTAGTTGACAATA
>NW_021536392.1:0-213 GCF_001605985.2 Dendrobium catenatum | reverse complement strand
AAAACTTTATCATGATAAATTAAAAATTTTAGAATTTGATTTTAAGATCAATTCTTATAAGCTTAGAGAGCATTTTCAACAATGACTAATATAAAAAATTGACTCAAATAGAATTAAAGATTAATTGATGAGTGATTAATTCATGTGATAAATATGTTTATTCTCAATTAAAAATTTTAGAATTTGTTTTAAGATCAATCAATTTATGTGATA
>NW_021536391.1:0-324 GCF_001605985.2 Dendrobium catenatum | reverse complement strand
GTAAAAGGCACTTCAGTTTTAATTCCATTAAGTTCATTAGAAGGTGGAGAATATCCTTCTTTAATAAGCATTTACATGCAATAATCAGTTGATTATAAAAAAGTAGACATGCGAGTTTTCCAAAAATCAAAAGGTAGATTGTCAAACAAAGGAGGTTGTGTAATAGAATATCCTTCAGGTGTATTACGATTCTCAAAGTTAGTCATGGATCAAAATTCAAAAAGTTTTCAAAACTCAATTTTATGAATCCCGCTCTGATACCACTTTAAAGTTTGTTAGGGATGTTAAGCCCTTTAGAACTAGCCCGAGGCTAAACCAAGGGGG
>NW_021536390.1:0-338 GCF_001605985.2 Dendrobium catenatum | reverse complement strand
TATTATCTGGTTCAATCTTGATTCGACTGTGGCTATTAAATCATGAACATCTCTTTCTTCTGATTAATTATCCATCCCAACTTTTAGAACCTTGTCTATAACTCATTCGAATAGGGCATTCATGAAACTCCCTCACGCACAGAGAAGCGCAAGAGATTCCCTTTCCTTCACTCTCATGCACATAACTAACCAAACTCCCTTATGATCCACCATTTGCGACTTCTCTGTAGAGCGCACCTGTTTTTCTAGCCGGTTGGTGTTGAGCCCTAACCCACCTCCGTCATTACCAGCTAGCTGCATGCCATTCGATGTGCACTCTAGACCATCAACCCTTCGTT
>NW_021536389.1:0-291 GCF_001605985.2 Dendrobium catenatum | reverse complement strand
TATCCACTCTTAAAAGAGAGGCTAATTCAAACTCTGACGAAATGCTAAAATTTATCTAAGAAGTCGGTGACTCAATTTGAATGAATTGATATAAGCTTAGATTTATATGCATTTCTCATTTAACATGTAAATTTTATATGTTTATATATTTGTGTATTTCTTATAAAATTTTTCTTTTTCGTGATTATGCTCCTTCAACATTTAACAAGCTCTTTGTTTTGAGAAATTATTCTGTACAGACAACGGACAGTTCGGAGGCCAATCAGAACGTGTCATATCACCCGGTACCGA
>NW_021536388.1:0-237 GCF_001605985.2 Dendrobium catenatum | reverse complement strand
AAAAATTCTCTCAAATCCCTTTTCTATTGGAGCAAATAAAATATACAGAATTTACTTTCTCTTAAGAAAGATCTTTTACTTCAAATTGAAAATCTTCAAAAGAAAGAGGCTAATAAAGGAAGTCTATCGATTGATGAAAGCTGGAAGCTAAAAGCTATAGTGGGAGAATTCAACTCAACTCTTGCCAAACTTGATACTTTGTGGAAACAAAGAGCAAAGGTGAAATGGATGGTGGAA
>NW_021536387.1:0-305 GCF_001605985.2 Dendrobium catenatum | reverse complement strand
TCTATCATTTTTCTCACTCTCTCATTTTCTTATTTATATGTCGTTCTCACACTAGAACATATAAAGAGATATAATACAACAACCATGGAACACAAATCTTAATGGAAAATAACAAAGAAAATTACACAGTGGTCTTGTAGCACTGCGACGTGTAGTTGGAGCGCCGTAGCACTCCCACTCTCTAATTTTAGCCTACATGATCGTGCCACAGAGCTCGATATGGAGCGTCGCAACGCTGAGGTTTGAAGCTCCGCAGCGCTCTGCACTCGTCTTTTTCTACCAAACCATGTAGCGTTGGGGCGCTC
>NW_021536386.1:0-414 GCF_001605985.2 Dendrobium catenatum | reverse complement strand
ACGACGCTTGCGACGAAGCGGGTAATCATCTAAATTCTTTCTTCGAATTTCGTATCGCCTTGGAAACCCCGCCTATACACGCTTTTCTTAGCGTGGTGGGAAGGGATCCCGGTGCGATGCGCACAACGAAGCGGGGATACCCATAAGTACCCGCTCGCGTGGAAATAACTGCCTTTCTTGCAAATATTTACAAAAAAATATTTTCTTGCAAAATATTTTTTCAAAAAAATACCCATACACGCTTTTCTTAGCGTGGTGGGGGATCAAATTTACACGGCCGCGGTGTTCTCGAAAGAGGGCACCTACCATACACGCTTTTCTTAGTGTGGTGGGAAAGGCCTAGTTTTCCGTAGTTTTTCCCTAAACGGGGGAGACGCCGGAAGGCTGCCGAAATTTCAGGTGAACGCAATGTTA
>NW_021536385.1:0-278 GCF_001605985.2 Dendrobium catenatum | reverse complement strand
TAACCTTTTGATCGGAAGAAGCAACACTTGGGAGCTCATTGGCTGAAGGTAACTTTCTCCCTTTCATATGCCTGTTCGGCCTAATCCCGTAAGTTTGCCAAAATCAGAGAGTAAGAGAGGGAGGAGGGTTATATTTTTATTGTTATTATTATTAATATTATTATTATGATTATAATTATTATTATTATTATTGTAACTAATTAATTTTTAATTATAATTTAATGATAGTTAATTAAAATTTAATTACATTTAATTAATAATTATAATTATTATTAATT
>NW_021536384.1:0-419 GCF_001605985.2 Dendrobium catenatum | reverse complement strand
ACCGATTGGTTGTGGATTTCCAACATCTTCTTCATCATATCCCATAAATCATCTATTTGCCCTTCTATAGAGGACATTTTTTCATGCACCGTTGTTTTTATCTTATTCATTTCCCCTACCAAATGTTCCTCCAGTGCATCTACCTTCTTAGTCGCCATAAAAAATTTTGGTTTCGCTTCAAAAATCAGTAAACGTTCCTTCCTACGGATGAAAATTTGCCTGCAATTTTAGGAAATTAACCCCCGATGGTTCCAAGACTTGCTCTGACACCAATTTGATTAAAAACAGCCCAAAATAATGGAAAACAGAGAAAAAATCTACAGTGAGCATCATTTTTCCCACAAAACTGTAGAAAATATGAGAGAAAATACTTGAAATTCACTAGTAGAAGAAGAAAAACAACAAGATACAATTGATCA
>NW_021536383.1:0-285 GCF_001605985.2 Dendrobium catenatum | reverse complement strand
GAAGAAAAAATGTGTATCACCACGCAGATTTTGATTTGTCCTATTTTGTAATCGAATACTGCGTTGAGAATAAAGTACAATCTCGAGAGGTCGACACAATATTCTACAATGGATTCAATATCAAAATAGGGTTTTGAAAATTGATATTTCTATAATAAAAAATAGTTCAGAGAATAATATATCATCTCAAAAGATGAACATGAAATTCTATAGAATATGTTTAAAGATAGAAATACATTTTTGAAAAGGTTTATTCATTCTTTTATTTAGATATGGCAAGAAAAA
>NW_021536382.1:0-302 GCF_001605985.2 Dendrobium catenatum | reverse complement strand
GGGACAAAGTTTTCTTGAGCTCATTTTGGAAGGAGACATTCAAAATGCAGGGTACATTCTTGAAGCGCAGTACAGCATACCACCCACAGACAGACGGACAGTTTGAGGTGGTGAACCGGAGCGTGGAGACTTACTTGAGATGCTTCGTGGGGGAGAGGCCTAAGCAGTGGGTCAAATGGCTGCCATGGGCAGAATATTGGTACAACACTTGCTATCATACCGCATCTCAGTTCACACCTTTCAAGATTCTTTATGGGAGGGATCTACCACCGTTGGTGAATTATCAGAAGGGGACGACCCCT
>NW_021536381.1:0-211 GCF_001605985.2 Dendrobium catenatum | reverse complement strand
CCTTATTGCAATTTTCTTATTTTTACCTTTTTTCATTGCATCAAAAAATTTTAAGTTCGGGAACTCATTTTTCATATGACCGGGTTTTCTGCAACCAAAGAAAATTACTTTCAAGGAATTCTTAATATCCTTACCATTTTTACCTTTATTCCTCTCTTTTTGATGTTGATGCTCGTACTTTAGTATATTTTCAAATTTTCTTATTAGCAAT
>NW_021536380.1:0-499 GCF_001605985.2 Dendrobium catenatum | reverse complement strand
AACTCACACATGTTTCAACTGAAAATAAACTTGCAGATATTTTTACAAAACTTTTAGCCTTTGATAACTTCAGTACTTTAAGAACAAGGCTTGGTGTTATTGATTTGAATGCCTAAACAAAATGTCTTTGTAACATTGATATTTATGTTTTCTAAGTTTATTTTTTTTTTTTATTTTTGTTTTTGTGAATTTTTATGTGTTTTGAATGATTTTGTTTTTGAGTATATGGTTTATTTTATGTTTTATGTGTTTTTGAATGTTTTGTTTAATTTTATTAAATTAAAATTCAAAAATTTAAAAATTGGTGAAAATCGTCCGGGACGAATTTTATTTTGTACTGGACGATGTGTGGAATAATCAATTTGCGTGATTTTTAACCGTTTTGAGAGCAGTTTTTAATTAGATTGTCTGTATGATCTGACGATTGTCCAGGACAAAATTTTTTTTTCTAAAACATCGAGTCGATTGAATGCAGCGGTTGAGTGGATAAGACAGTTTT
>NW_021536379.1:0-239 GCF_001605985.2 Dendrobium catenatum | reverse complement strand
CAAAAAGATAAAATCTTAATCAAAGTAAAAAAAAAAAGGATTAAACTAGGATGATGTCATAAAGGTTAAAAAAAGGATTAAACTAGGTAAAAATGAAGAATCCTAACGTAAAGGAAATAAAAACTAGCTTAAAACTAGAATAGAGTAACAAAGAGCGTTATGCACTAGAAGTACGTCTAATTTTAAAAAAGGAAAATGATAACCTAAAGAAAACAAAAATTGGATTAAAGTAGGATAAT
>NW_021536378.1:0-200 GCF_001605985.2 Dendrobium catenatum | reverse complement strand
TTTAAACTTTGATAAGGCTCTTAGTAAGTGTCTTTGGCAGCCATTGAAGCTTCGTTCTTCTGAAGGAAACTTGAAGAGAGAGCTTGAAAGGGAGAGAGGAAATGGTGGAGTTTTAGAGAGGGAGAAGATCCTTGGAGGGGATTTCAAGGGAGCGTGGAGGGGGTTCTGTTAAGATAGTTGCTATTTGAATGCTTTACATT
>NW_021536377.1:0-393 GCF_001605985.2 Dendrobium catenatum | reverse complement strand
CAATGGAACGATCTAACAAAGTGCTACCCGAGTCGATGACCCTCACTCCAAGCTGCAAGCTATCCTCCTTCCCGATCCGTTCGAGACACCCGATCAGCCCGATTTCCTCACTTCTGCAAGCTCTCGTTTGATCTTCCCTTCCTCAAAATCATCCACACCTATAGAGCCAGCTCGACACTTCCTCCCGTCATAGTCATCTACTCAAATGCCCACATCTGTTGCAAGACCCTCCTATTCCTCCTCTGTTTGCTTTGCCCGATCTCCCAGTCAGCTTCCAACCAAGCTAAATCTCTGAGCCATCTAATCTCCTTAGAACAACCGAACCCACACCTTCTCTCTTCCTCTCTCATTCATGCCAGAGGAAGTCCACACATGCTTTTCACTCAACACTCC
>NW_021536376.1:0-285 GCF_001605985.2 Dendrobium catenatum | reverse complement strand
GCAACGACATTCCGCAGCGGTTTAAGGATCGGCGGGGTAGATTAAGTGCTGGCTTTAACAGCGGTTATAACCGCCACAAAAGTCCAGATTTGCAGTGGTTATAACCACTGCTAAAGGGTAGCTAGAATAGATTAAAAAAAATATAATGCTAAAAAAAATTGTGATCAAATTATAAATATCAATAAATTACTACACAAATATAAATTGAGTAAATATTAACAACATAAATCTACAAATACTTTAGGAAAAAGTAACATGAATGTATAAAATAGTATAAGTGACAAA
>NW_021536375.1:0-842 GCF_001605985.2 Dendrobium catenatum | reverse complement strand
TCCTCGAGGGCTAGGATTGACCCTCATTTCAGGGAGGTAGAAGATGAAGCTGCTTACCATCGATACAAAGAATATGGGATAGCTATCTCCACAATCATCAATCCTGCCCACGTTTCGTATCCGGTAATGAATCTTTTCGCTCACACTTCCCTTTGTTTCATTCTATCTATCGCTTTCTCCTTTAATACTGAGCTCCTTCATGAATTCTTCCCAAATCTTTGCATAAATCCTACCTTCACAGCCCTAACCTCCTATGTGAATCGACGCTCGATCAAAATCACATATTAGGACTGTGTTGAACTTTTACAGCTATCCACCACCGGGGATAAGTTGCACATAATCGTTTCAGATCCTGACTTTGGCTGGTCTATGGCAAATCATTTCCTTCGCCAGACCAGTGCACCTTTTCATGTTGGAGAGACTAGCTCTTTAGTCAAAGATGCTAGGACAATCCAACATGTCCTTCACACCTCCATAATTCTAAAAGCCGAGGACCGAATCCACATCACTCATCTACTTTCTCTGACTACTTTTTACATCATGGCACATAGAGAATTCAATATTGCATAATTATTTTTTTGGTACATTGATCACTTAACCACAATCCGCAATCCAGGTCTAAAGAAGAAACCCAATCTGGCTTTAGGACACTGAAAGTTTGTTAGGGATGTTAAGCCCTATGAGCTTAGTCCCAAGCTAACCAAGAGGGGGGGTGAATTGGTATTTTAAAAAATTTTTTCACAAAGAATGAAAATCACATAAATCAAAATCACACCACAAAAATAAATGCGGAAATAAAAGTGCAGAAGCAAGAAAACAAGAACACGGGAATTTATAGTGGT
>NW_021536374.1:0-203 GCF_001605985.2 Dendrobium catenatum | reverse complement strand
CTGTGCCTCTGCATCAACACTGCTCCCAATCCATAGCCTGAAGCATCTGTCTCCACCACAAACACCTGACTGAAGTCTGGCAGAGCAAGCACTGGCACCGTCGTCATGGCCTTCTTCAGCTTCTCAAAAGCCTCTGAAGCTGCTTCTCCCCATAAAAACCCGTCCTTCTTCAACTGCTCTGTCAGAGGCCATGCTATGGTGCT
>NW_021536373.1:0-434 GCF_001605985.2 Dendrobium catenatum | reverse complement strand
AGAAATAAGGAATGTTTTCTATCATCAAAATCATAAAACATAGATCTGCAACAATCTCCCCCTTTTTGATGATGGCAAACAATTTAATTTGAATTTTTAAAAAGAACAATTTCTCCTAATCTCCCTCTCACTAGAATAACACTTTTAAAAAATAGGGGAGATAAAAATATTTTTGTTATTTTTAATTTTTTGAAAACAAAATTCAAATACGATAACAGTATAAAAATTCAACAATACGCTCTCCCCCTTTGACATTATCAAAAAGAGAGCAGGCACAAACAAAAACAAAATGAATAAAAGAAAAAAAGAAAACGATCCCTGATCCAGTGAAAAACAAATATTCTTAAAAATGAGAAAGTTACCTCTTGGTTTTAATCAAAATCATAGTAAAATCGGTATTTGACAACGCATAGCCCAGAAAAGGTTAGAAACTC
>NW_021536372.1:0-253 GCF_001605985.2 Dendrobium catenatum | reverse complement strand
TTTTCAAAGGAGGAGGAGAAGTAGGGAATCAGAAAGAGGTGGAGGGAGATCAAGGGAAGAAGAAGAACATGAAGAGAAAGAAGAAGAGCAAGGTGGAGAGAATGAAGAGAAGGGAAAGGAGAAGGAGGGGGAAGAGATATACTTGAGAATAGAGGAGGGATTCACCTAGAAGCAACGACCATGTGTTGGCGTCGAGCAGGGAACAGATCGGGCTTCTCCTGGAGCTTCGCGAACTAGGCCGTGTGAAGCCAAG
>NW_021536371.1:0-295 GCF_001605985.2 Dendrobium catenatum | reverse complement strand
GTTGAACAAATAAGATTTCATTTGGAATAATTTTCTTATTACTTATTTAAATAATTTTTTAGTATAAAAATGTATAATTTTAAAAAAATTTATGTAAAAAAGTTGATTTAGAAAACAGTAAGAAAGTTATACCAAATGAAGCCTAAAATGGCTGTCTTTCTGCTTTATAAACTTACTTTTTAATAAAAAATATATTAAAAATAGGAAAAAAATAATTGTCTAAATCAATCTAAAACGAAGCCTAAATTAAAAAAAAAAGCAAATAATGAGGTGATTTTGATGCTATCCAATAAGC
>NW_021536370.1:0-424 GCF_001605985.2 Dendrobium catenatum | reverse complement strand
TAAAGCTCCATGGCCGAACAAAGCTCGTCTTCTCAAGTTCCCCAAACGACTGCTCCGCCAACCTCCTCGCTCTCTGCGGCAATGTCCGAGCTTAGTATCCCCGCCTCTCTTAAGTTTCTGATGAACAATCTGAAACTTATTGTTCCCAATCAGCTGACCAGTGACAATTACCCCGTCTGGAAACTTCAAGTTTTTCAACTCTTTTCTGCCAATGGTTTTGATGGCTATCTTACAGGCCAGATTTCAAAACCCTCCGCCGCTCTAGCTACATTAAAACCTGCTGAGTTCAGACTGCTCAATCTAATCGAACAAAACCTTGTTGTTGCTCTTTTGTCTACAATCTCTCCGTCCGTTTTACCCTATATACTGAATCTCACGTCTGCTCGTGATATCTGGTCGACGTTAGAGCTTCGTCTTCAACCTT
>NW_021536369.1:0-218 GCF_001605985.2 Dendrobium catenatum | reverse complement strand
CCATAGCCACAAAAGTTTCATAGGAAACGATCATTGTAGCCATCTAATCAGCCATTTAATTGTTCATCTATTCATTTATGTTGTATAGAGACTTATCAATTATTTGCAATTTCACGTCTTAATTGTAGATCTCAAATTCCATAGAATCGCCAAGGGCATCATCCCCAATCTTTAATCTAATTTTGAAATAATATCCTACTGGTTCAAACTATGCTCGG
>NW_021536368.1:0-335 GCF_001605985.2 Dendrobium catenatum | reverse complement strand
AGAATTCTTACTACTAGAGCGTGAAGCCCTCACTTGATTTTTAAAGGTAAGATTCTCTACTTGTGATTTTGGATTACTTCACTCTTTTCTTTCTTCCTTCTAGAATTCTTGTGAGAAGATCTGTCAAATAGATCTGCTTCTCTGCTGAAACTTGGATAGTGTGAACAGCCGCGAGTTCACTGCGCACACTAGGAGAGTGTGAAAGGATGAAGGGTTCTCTACCCACACTAGGAGTGTGTGAAAGGACGAAGGGTTCTCTGCCTACACCGGGAAAGTGTGAAAGGACGAAGGGTTCTCTACCTACACCGGGAGAGTGTGAAAGGATGAGGGGTTTT
>NW_021536367.1:0-465 GCF_001605985.2 Dendrobium catenatum | reverse complement strand
CTGGCATTCTGCGGAGGCCCTGGCGGCAAGCCTGCTTAGGTACATATGCTGCCAGTGCCTTTGATTGTTGGTTGCAAAAAAATAATCAGGTGTGGCTAGATACACAACATAATTGCGCATCAAAGACAGCGTGCTATTGGCCCTTACGGGGAAGTTGCAGGTGTGCCTCGGCCCTACTTGCCAACACTTCGAGACCCTGCTTGCCAACATGCCCATAGCTTATGTATCTTGATGCATACGGGAAAAAAAGTATCTACTAGTAAATGAGGAGACATGTCGCTTGTGCCTACGATATGATTGTTGGTTGCGAAAGAATAAACAAACGTGCGTGCGAACGTGCTAAGGCCCTGGCTGGCAGCATGCGGAGGCCCTGGAAGCAAGCTTGCGGAGGCCCTAACAGCAAGCCTGCGGAGTTCCTGGCAGCCAGTGTGCTATTGGCCCTTACGGGGAAGTTGCAGGTGTGCC
>NW_021536366.1:0-432 GCF_001605985.2 Dendrobium catenatum | reverse complement strand
CCACCACTCCTGAATCATTCACCTTATTTTTAAAGACTGACTTTATCCCAACTACACTTTATACCTTAGGTCTTTCTACAAGCTTCCAAACATCATTCCTTACAAATTGATTCAATTCTTCTTGCATTGCTAAAATCCAAAACTCATCAGTAAGGGCTTGGTTAATGGTAATGGGTTCAGTCATTGAGATAAAGGAAGAGTGGTTCACCTCCTTCCTAAGTCCATATCTAGTCTTAACTCCACTAGAAGGGTCTCCTAAGATCAAATCTTTGGGTTGACTTGTAGAGTATCTCAATCTCTAGGCAAAGTGTGAGAAGGTCCAACCCTTTTATCCAAATTAATATTTTCTACTCCTTGGGTGACTTCTCTTACTCCTTCATTACTTTGGTGTTCATCCCCCTTCCCCAAATTTTCTACTCCACTAGTAATCTC
>NW_021536365.1:0-1099 GCF_001605985.2 Dendrobium catenatum | reverse complement strand
AAATGAAAAGCATGCAAATAGCAACTATCTTAACAGTTGTATGGTGCAATATGTTGGCCATTAAAAGAGAAGCATAATATTAAGTTAAGAGTTGTAGAGATGAGGATGCTCGGGTTGATGAGTGGCTTTACTCTTAGACACAAAATAAGAAATGAGCATATACGTGAAAATGTTGGAGTAGCTCTAGTAAGATTTTCTAGAATTAGATGGGGGCATATAAAGAATATTAACAAAAATATTTTTGAGAATAAGATTTTAGATCGTAAGATTTTGTCTGTGCATGAGGATGCTAATGTTATGTGGGAAAAAGTGGCTAGTGATATTAAGAATATTGCAAAAGATGTCCTTGGATTTTCAAAGGCAAAAGCTCATAATAGTAAAAATAGTTGGTGGTGGAATCCAAATGTGCAAGAAAAGATTAAAAATAAGAAGTTTTGTTATAAAAATTGGTTTAATTTTAAAAATTTTGATAATTGGAAAATATATAAAGTGGCTCGTAAGGATGTTAAGAAAGCAATATGCGATGCAAAGACATTAGTTTTTAGTGATTTATATAATATATTAGATACCAAAGAGGGAGAAAGATATATGTATATAAGATAGCCAAACAAAGAGATAGGAGTAGTAAGGACTTAGTTCAAGTGAAGTGTATTAAGGATGAAGATCAAAAAATATTTTTCTTGGAAGATGATATTCAACAAAGGTGGATGAGATATTTTGCTAAACTTTTTTAATTAAGATTGTCAAAATAAGATTGACTATACTGAAAAAAAAAGATTGACTATACTGACCTTAGCACCCTGGATGAAAATAAAGATTTCTATTTTTATTGGCGTATTAGTAAAACAGAAGTTAGAGATGCTTTAAAGAAAATGAAGGGTGGAAAAGCTGTTGGACCTGATGATATTCCAATAGAGGTGTGGATTTGCTTAGGAGATGAAGGAATTTCATGGCTTACTAAACTTTTTAATACTATTTTGAAGACTAAAAAGATGCCATATGAGTGGAGAATGAGTGTGTTAATTCTTATTTTTAAGAATAAAGGTGATGTACAAGATTGTAAGAATTATAGAGGTATTAAGTTAATGTGTCATACTTT
>NW_021536364.1:0-377 GCF_001605985.2 Dendrobium catenatum | reverse complement strand
CAAGTATAGTAGAAAAGCAATGCACTCATGAGTTAGATTAGGAGAATTTATCTGACCTAAATTACTAATGAGCACTATATGGGTGAGCAAAATAGAAACAAAATAACAAAGGAATGCATATTTATAATAATTAGCTAATGATTTGTGTGCATTATACAAATATATCGTTGCCTTTTTTATTTCGAGAAAAGAGTTCTGTAAAAGAATATAAGTAGTAAATAATTGGAGGATTTATGTACATATATAACACTTAGAAAATATATATTTTTATAAGTAAAGTACTAACCCGATGCTTTTCATATCGCGCTGCTTTCGCCGCTAGGGCTCTGCCCTAGCGCCCCTTTGGCCCGTCGCTGGAGCCGCTGTTTTCCGCGGTC
>NW_021536363.1:0-269 GCF_001605985.2 Dendrobium catenatum | reverse complement strand
ATATCTTAACTATTTTGAAATTACAAAATTGTTTTCAAAAAAATCCCTTTTGTATTCTCTCTGGATTAGAACCGATGTTTTACCTTTTTCTATTTCTCTGATGTGATGTAATTAGAACCGATTATTTTTCTATTAATATCTTTTTCTGGATTATTTTTCTATTAATATCTTTTTCTGGATTAGAACCGATGTTTTACCTTTTTCTATTTTTGTGATGTGATGTAATTGTGTGTGGCACGAGTGCTGATTGATTTCTCTGGTTTATTGTG
>NW_021536362.1:0-261 GCF_001605985.2 Dendrobium catenatum | reverse complement strand
GTTGGCCAACCAGACCTGTTTAATCAAATGGGTCAGGTTCGGGTCAACCCGTTTACACTCGGGTTATTGTGGGTTGGACCCGAACCCGACCCGCTGACCCGAATTGACACCCTTATTCGCAATCATACAATAAAATATTCAAACGAGATTGCTTAACTTCATTAGTGCCTTCATAGGTGATACGTAATTTATCCCAAATTTATTTACCAGTAGTCCAAATGGAAACACGCATGTAATCTTCCGATTTTAAAGCACAGAAAA
>NW_021536361.1:0-208 GCF_001605985.2 Dendrobium catenatum | reverse complement strand
CGAGCATTCGGTGGTCCATTTCTTTCTTATTCTTATGGAATTAACCGATCAACTTGCTATCAGATATTTCTTTTGGACAAAATAAAGCATATTAAATAGTATAGAATTTATACTTATCACTAATCCATCCAAAATTGATAATATATGTATATCTAAAATTATTCTTAATTATATTTTTATATGGTGATTTTATTCTAATTTTTATAGT
>NW_021536360.1:0-272 GCF_001605985.2 Dendrobium catenatum | reverse complement strand
ACTTGCATTGGGTGCACCAGACCCAGACCTATCTCCTATACCAAACCCTGGGTCTGACCTGACCTGGATCGAGCTCAATTCGACTCGAACCAAGCAGATTTGGGTCTAACCCAGCCACCAGTTCAATCCAGGCATTCCCAGGCCAAATTAACTCCACCCTTGGCTCCAGCATGTCCCCATTGGCCTCCCCCAGTCAACCCGATTGAGACCATGGCCGACGGTGGTCAGAACCAATGGAAAATGAGTTCCGGTGGTCCCCCTCAAATAACTCC
>NW_021536359.1:0-216 GCF_001605985.2 Dendrobium catenatum | reverse complement strand
TCGGACTTTACCAAAGGAGCAGAGAGTGGTAAAGTTTTAATATCTACAAAATTGTCAGAATCTCCTTCATACAAAGACAGGTCAGAAACATTAGAAACAGGTGAACTGCCAACAGTATCTGGTAAATCTAGCAAATAGGCATTAGCACATAATTTCCAAATCACACGAAAGGGGCCAATTTTCTTTCGACTTAGCTTTTTAAAAGTACCAACATAA
>NW_021536358.1:0-211 GCF_001605985.2 Dendrobium catenatum | reverse complement strand
ATCTAAGCTCATTTGATATGCTCACGAATTAGTACTTTCATGAAGATTTATTGTAGGATTTGCTTAGGCTCAACTTGGAGAGCCTTCTTCTCTCATCATGTTATTAGTTTGCACATGCATCTATTAAAATATTGAACCTCCACTTTGATGTTAAATAAAAGACTCTCATTTTCAATTTGGATTTCCTTCCGAAATATTAAGGTTCAATTGA
>NW_021536357.1:0-570 GCF_001605985.2 Dendrobium catenatum | reverse complement strand
ATTATTAAATATAAGGATTTAAATATCTATTCTATTGACAACTTGTTTGGGTCGCTCATTGCCTACAAGCAAAGAGTGAGTTAAATTAAAAGTGATATAGGTGAAAAGAAGAAGGAAAAAACAATGGGACTTAAAGCAAATTAGTTAGAAAGTGACATCTCCACAGATGAAGGAGAGGATGACATAACACTGATGATAAGACAATTTAAAAGCTTTCTAAAGAGGAAAAAAAGGCATCATCAATAGTGGAATAAGGTAAAATAAATAAAAATTCTAAAGTGTTATAGGATGTTATTTGTTTTGAGTACTGGAAGTTAGGACACTTAAGAATATACTACCCGATCCTAAAAGCACACCCGAACAATAAGAAGGGTGAACAAAAGCCAAAGTTCAAGAAAGGAAAGCAAAACACACAAAGCTTTTGGGGCCGACTCCACCTTAGAATAATTAGAATTGGAAGCAGAAGAGGAGGTAACAAATTTGTGTCTTCTGCCTAATGATAATCTTAATCAATCAGATCAAGATGAGACATTTCAACTTTCCTATGATGAGTTATTTATTATTTTAGAG
>NW_021536356.1:0-247 GCF_001605985.2 Dendrobium catenatum | reverse complement strand
CCACGAATCAATTAATGGCAAACTTAAATTAATCAATTCCTTAAAAATCAGTAATCAAACCTTAATCAACTTAAATCAATGATCCTATTTAGGACATATCAAAACCACACAACCCACCTTACACACTTTAGATAGTTTGCTAGGACAACCGACTCTAGTTTTAGGTTAGGTCGGTGTTTACTTTCTCGCTGTGTGCCGGATTTTTGAGTTTTTCACTGCATGCTGTTTGCTAGTTTAGAATTGATTG
>NW_021536355.1:0-304 GCF_001605985.2 Dendrobium catenatum | reverse complement strand
CGAAATGTCTTCGTACAGCTGATCGTCCTGTACGAACTCGGTTTGTCTAGTACAAACAGTTATTACAAGGTCGGTTCTAGAAACTGTTGAAAACTGTTCTAAGTCGGTTTATCGTTTGGACGAAAATTTATTCGTCTGGACAAAATTTTTAGAGAGGACCGATCATCCTGGACGATAATTTATTTCGTCTGGACGAAAATTTTCCAGAGGACTAATCGCCACAGACGATAATTTAATTTCGTCTGAACGAAAATTTTCTAGAGATCCGATCGTCCTGGACGATATTTAATTTCGTCTGGACGAA
>NW_021536354.1:0-202 GCF_001605985.2 Dendrobium catenatum | reverse complement strand
AAACCGAGGGAAGGCCTCAATAGTAAGGATAGAGGGAAAAGAAGAGAAGAAGGAGAGGGGAAAGTTTTCATAAGGATCTAAGGCCTTATTTATAGTTTTTTTCAAAGGAGGTTTTAGGGCCAAATTTCTGAAATTTTAATTAATTTTTGGAATTTTTTAATGCCCAAAAATTAAATAGTTTCCTATTATTGAAAAAATGGAA
>NW_021536353.1:0-231 GCF_001605985.2 Dendrobium catenatum | reverse complement strand
AACTGAATGAAATTGCATCAAATGACCTTAATAAAACTACAAGAGATCAACATTAGGCCCTATTATGTCTCTGCCAAATTTCAGCCTAAGATAACTTGTATATTTTTATTTAAAAATAAAATCCAGTTTTTGTATTATTCAAATAACTAATAAAATATGAATCAAAATAATTTTTATTTATTTTTAAAATATAATACTTAAAAATACGAACAATTCAAGCCCAAGAACTCC
>NW_021536352.1:0-287 GCF_001605985.2 Dendrobium catenatum | reverse complement strand
TCCCGTAACTTCTACACGAGAGGAGGGGCGCTAATTCGAGCAGGGGAAATTTCCCGTGCTCAAATAGCGGAATCCACAACCACCAGAAAGCCGGAGGGAGGAGAAGAAATCCCGTAAGCTTCTGTACGGAAGGAGGGGCGCTAATTCGAGCAGGGAAAATTTTTTGCTCGCAAATAGCGGAAACCTCAACCGTCAGAGAGCCAGAGGGAGAAAGAGAGAGAATGTGCAAGCTTTCTAAAGGCCTAGAATGCCTATTTATAGGTTTTGGAGAAAGAAGGGGGAAGTTA
>NW_021536351.1:0-310 GCF_001605985.2 Dendrobium catenatum | reverse complement strand
TCCAAAGAATCCCCCTCTCCTTACAACATCTACTACCATAAATTGTGGCTATCTTCCAAGATCCCATAGAGGGAAAAGAAAGAATTCCAATAACCACTTGAGAAGAACTCTCCACCACAACAAAAGACACAACCGTCCTATTCCACATTACCCAAATACCTTCTGAAGTGCCCACTGTAGGATAATGGAAATACTCCCAATCATTCCCAATAAGGTAGTCAAGATCCCTCTTATCAATGTTGGTTAACTTTGTCTCCATTAACCCAATAAAGAATACATCCTGATCCCTAACAATCTCCCTCAAATATTG
>NW_021536350.1:0-607 GCF_001605985.2 Dendrobium catenatum | reverse complement strand
TTGAGAAAGGCGGATTGTGCCTTACCTTGCGTACAAAAATATCTTCAACAGTCTCGTCGAACGAAAACGGCTCGGTGTCGCCCAAAAATCAACTTTTTCACTTTTTCCTTTATTTTTTTCTCTCATGGGCTTTTTCTCTCTCTTCAAAATATCTCATTTCTATATATATCCAGACTAATCGTCCCGGACGATCGCAACTTCGTCCCGGGACGAAGTGGCTCTGGATAAATTTCATCCAGACGAATTTCATGAATGTCCCCGGCGACTGGTCCTCTGGAAAATTTTCGTCTAGACGATCCAAATTTTGTCCAGACGATCCATGCAGCCAGAACTGTTTTCCTTGAACAACCTGTACCGATCGTCCCGGACGATCCAACTTCGTCCGGACGAACCTGGAGCAAAACTGATGTTACAATCTCCCCAACTTCAAAGAAAATGTCATCATCGACATTGTCCAATCAAAACTCAGTCAAAACAGATACGGGTACGACTTCCTCATGTCAGACTCCTTCTCCCAAGTGGCTTCCCGTGTCGTACGGTGCTTCCACTGGACTTTAACCATCAAAATCCATTTACTTCGTAGCTTTCGGACGTCGTACGCCAAAAT
>NW_021536349.1:0-278 GCF_001605985.2 Dendrobium catenatum | reverse complement strand
TTCGACGAAATTAATTTTATAACATTTTAAGCAAAATTTCGAGCAAATTGATATAAAGAACATATAGTGAATTTCACTTAAATTGGAAGTTAAAAATCATAAGTTTTATTATTCCTAAAATGCCCTTAATGATATTAAAGTGAAATTAAGTCTTTGAAGGGTAATTAGGACTTTATACAAAATAACCTAACAATTCCCTCTTAAGGGGACTGAAATCTATTCGGTCCCCATTTCCTTTCACGCGACCGAACGGGAGGAGGCAGATAAAAGTGAGCGAA
>NW_021536348.1:0-445 GCF_001605985.2 Dendrobium catenatum | reverse complement strand
CAAATCACCTTTCTTATACAAAACCTCTCTAATGTACATTTTCACCTTTTATCTTTTCAATCTCACAATTGAACTTTCAAAACAAACACAATTTACTTCTCTTTCCATACATTTCTCTTCATTATTCACTTACACACTTCACTTAACTTTTCTAAGGTCCAAGCACTTTTCAACAAACATTTATTCCACCTCTCAAAATACACATTCCAATTAGCAAAACACACAAGTTCCAATTTCAAAAATATACATTTATTATAAAATCAAATACTTTATTTTCATATATCTCATACAGTACTTTTCTAACTTACACTTCTATTTTTAAAATATACAATTACCACTTAAAGTATACACATGATCACATGATTCAATTTTTCACAATCATCTATACACGTCAAAAGGTTTGGTCACATAAAAGGTTGGAGTAGCTCCAGTAGAAGATAAGATT
>NW_021536347.1:0-315 GCF_001605985.2 Dendrobium catenatum | reverse complement strand
TTTTCTTATCATGTATCTTACCCTTTTTCTCTCACCCACTGGCTCCTTTGCTGATAGAATGAGGCAGATTCTTCTGTTTTATAAACTTTGTTATTTGTAATGGAACCCTCTATAATACTCATTATTCTGAAACTTGGCTAATTAGGCTGAATTTAGTATGCATGCTGGCCTATTTTAATTTTATTTTAAAATTTTCAATTATTTAAGGTCAAATTTAAATCAAAATAAATTTAGAAATGAAATGAAGAGAAAGGAAATAAAAGAGGTCAAGAGCTCTGGAGAGCACTGCGGAGTTGATAGTGGCAGCGTGATAAC
>NW_021536346.1:0-294 GCF_001605985.2 Dendrobium catenatum | reverse complement strand
ACCAACATTTTGAGATGCTGAACTTTCACCTGATTGACATATTGTTTCAAAATAATACGAGCAAAATTGAGTTGTCTCATATGTTAAATATGCTTCACCATACTTAGAGCCTTTAGGCGTGATTTGTTCTTAGAGGTCTTCTTAAGTTTATTTAAATATCTCTCAAAAGGATACATCCACCTATACTGAACAAATCCACCAACCATAGCCTCATATGGTAAATGAACAGGTAGATGCTCTATAGAGTTAAAAAAGCCTGGAGAAAATATTTTCTCAAGTTGACACAAAATAAAT
>NW_021536345.1:0-310 GCF_001605985.2 Dendrobium catenatum | reverse complement strand
GGGGAGTTCGGGAGTGGAGCGAGGCAGAGATTCGACGTGAGAAGGTAGAGCAGCGGCAGCCTTCGCGTTGGTGCGGTATTTAACGACGCGAGCGATCGTTCGATCGAGGCAGGCCGCAGGAATTCCGCGAGGAACGTCGGCTGGATTTGCGGGGAAGCGACGCGAACGGCGCCGAATCGGCGAGATTTCGGCATGATTTTGAGGATCTGACAGGTAAGAGGTTTATACGCGAGATTTTTTGTTTTGTTATTCTGAGGTTAACACATTTTAATCTTTTTCTCTTATTCTCCTTAAACTATGAACAAATTCA
>NW_021536344.1:0-1898 GCF_001605985.2 Dendrobium catenatum | reverse complement strand
GATCATTCTATATGTATAGATAGGAGTCGACACGACTTGAACTATCAAACAACTATATGTTTACAGCATCGACCAGTTTATTTTATACGTGCATATTATGCATGTAAGATCTATAACAAGAAAATTCGCTAATAAAATTATAAAGCCGACGATCGGGTCAATTATCACTTCCCCCCACCATCCACTTTAAGTGCAATGTGATATTCTAAATGTTAATTTTAAGTGCCAAAACTCTGATGCTAATACACACCAGACACTCTATATTTGTTTGAAGACTAGCCTTAATAGAAAGTTCTCTTTCGTTATCGGGAGGGATAATTAACTATAGGGGCTTGCGCTTATAAGAAACATGAACTCAAATCATAAAGTCCTCACAAAATGAGGGCAAAATCTCGGGTAATGTCTTATTCACAACCCAATATTCTTTCTGAAAATTTGCCTCGGAACTTGAGCATTAAAACTATCCTCGACAACCTAAAAAAATAAAAGTAGTTGCAGAGAGGCCGGGGTGCAAATTTTCAAAGCCCACGATCACAGGAGAGAGAGTCCAAGAAGCAGTCCGATAAGTATGAACGAGATAAGAGAAATAGTCCATATTAGCGACAAAACTCTTTAAGTAATGAAATGTTCCTCTTGGAATAATGTCATCCATTTCATCGTCATTATCGATCTTGTCAGTCATCATCCTCACGCTTTGTTTTGTTTCTAGTAGTTCGGTTTTTCAGGCTATCATGGCAAGAACAAATCGAGAAGCTGTGGAGGACTTCTTCAATCATACTTTCTATCACTTTCTCTAATTATATCAGCTGGTTTGATAGCACTTTGTGTGATTGAGATCTAATATTATTGGCTCAAACATCATGTGGAGCATACTATCCTCATAAGGAACAATTATTAGGTCCGGACACCGGACGTAGCTCTACATCCGGAGGCCAATAACATGTCGTCACGTGCTTTTACTCTTTACCGCGTGGCCTGATGACCCGACCCGGACTGGAACCCGGTATTGCTATGTTCGGGTATTGCTAGGTATTGCTCGGTATTGCTAGGTATTGCTTGACAATAACGAGAAATACCGCTCTTTCAAGACCAATACCTAGCAATACCGAGCAATACCTAGCAAAACCGGGGTATTGCTCGGTATTGATCTTGACAGAATGGTACTTCTCGTTATTGCCGAACAATATCAAGCAATACCTAGCAATACCCCGGTCTGCACAAATCAGCCAATACATAGCAATCCCGGGTCCGGTCTGGATCAGGTCGTCGAGCCGCGCGATAAAGAGTAAGAGCACGTGGCACCATTTTACTGGGGTCCGAATGTAGAGCTACGTCAGGACACCGGACCTAACTTTGTGTGATTTATAACGTATTATTTCATGTACTAAGTAAGATTAAAGAGTAACAAATAAGATTTCGATTTATATTTAGTAGTATAATTTAGAGCACTTGTATTTAGTAGTATAATTTAGAGCACTTGTAAGAACATGATGTATATATGCTCAATTTGATGAGAAATTATTTTGTACGAATACCGGGTCGTTCGGAGGTGAATCAAAATGTGCCACAAAATCCGGTACATGTTAAACACCATCATACAATAAAAAAAGTGATATGATACATCCTGATTCGCCTCTGAATGATACCCGATGTTCCCACAGAATAATTTCTCCAATTTGATACCTTCAATGAGGTAAAATGAAGATTCCAAGATTCTTAGGGTTCATTTGAAACAACTTTTTAATTAATTTCTAAAGCATTTTTTTCATATAAAAACTTCTAGTTCGAGAAATTTTAATATTAAGAGACTGTTTTTAAAAATAATAAAAAAATATCTCAAACAGCATTAATCTGACATTTGAGCTTCCATGTCTAGTGTAGTACAAGCACAAAATTCT
>NW_021536343.1:0-227 GCF_001605985.2 Dendrobium catenatum | reverse complement strand
AAGTTAAAACAGTTTTAAAATAATTTTAAAATAGATTTTAGTCAAATCGGGCGGCGGCGGGACACGTGGCGGACCCGGATTCGTTCCGCGGTCCGCGGCCAATGATTGCGCCGTCACCGCAATCATTGGCGTGTGATTGCGGCGGCGGTCACGCCTTAACCACGTCAGCAACAGCTCCAAGCCGTCGGATCACCCGCGGTACCGGCTCAACGGCTCGGATGACGCCA
>NW_021536342.1:0-400 GCF_001605985.2 Dendrobium catenatum | reverse complement strand
GCATTCAACTCAAAATCAAGTCTAGTATTTATTAAAAGTTTCAAACCTTCCAAAATCAGCCAAAGTCAAAAAGTCAACTTTTTGGTCAAACCTAAGTCAAAATTAGTTCAAAACTTCAAACCTTCGTAACTAAATCCAAAAAAATCCAATTTTAACGTACTTACAGTCTAACTGATTGTATTAAGGTTCAGTATTTTAATAAAATGCTAATTTTCCAGAAAACTCTCTTAATTAAAAAGTCAACTTTTAACCCCTTAATTAAATGATTAAAATAATCCAGAAAAGTCTTAAAACTCAAAAATCACTCTAAAACTCCAGAAATGTTTATTACCTTAAAATTTGCAATCAACCAACAGTTAAAAGCAACCTTAAAATCAATTTCAAATCATTAATACTTAAA
>NW_021536341.1:0-331 GCF_001605985.2 Dendrobium catenatum | reverse complement strand
CAAAAGGATATCCTTTTTGTAAAGATTACTTTAGGGTTAGGAGCTGACTCCCCCATCTCTAAGATGGAGGTCGTTGTCGCCCCTGTATCCATTGTATCCTCTGTCTCGGGAGGATAAAAATCAGAAGTCAATAATGACAAAAGAGCTACCATCTCAATCTGAGATTGGGTCAAGTTCTAGCACTCCCTTTGTCGGCAAGAACCAAATGAAGAACTACCTTCGAAGAGCCAAGACAAAAGAGCTACCATCTCAGTATGAGATTGGGTCAAATTCTAGCACCCCTATCGTCGGTAGGAATAAGATGAAGAATTACCTTCGAAGAGCTAGAAAA
>NW_021536340.1:0-274 GCF_001605985.2 Dendrobium catenatum | reverse complement strand
TCATCCCATCAATGAGCTCCATCGTATGTCTTCTTGCAACTCTTCCCAATATGATCCTATCATGAATTCCTGGCTTGGAAGCTCAACCGTTGGAACTTTTCCTACGAGAGATTATTAGGTGCGGAGTCTGGGTAGAAAAATCGTCCGATTTTTGTGAGTGTGCGTGGTAAAAACACAATTATTGTTCACCAAACCACTACATTTTTACTGCGCACACTTACAAAAATCAGACACAACTCGATCCAAACACCACACTTAATAATCTTCCCTTTCC
>NW_021536339.1:0-942 GCF_001605985.2 Dendrobium catenatum | reverse complement strand
AGCTGTTAGCATTGGATTGTCGGTTTAGCATGTTTTAATTAGCAATATTTAATTCGTATTTGAATAAGATGAATAAGCCATTTTAATAAAAACCAACTCATTAAGTACAAATTATTATTTTGGAAAAGTTGACAATCACACCCAACTATTTCATTAATTTGATCAAATTCCTAACAAAAATTCAAATCATAATTGACAAAAAAAACATGCAACTCATCTTGATTTATTGATTGAGAGCTCTTACTACCAACTAAAAGATCTTGATTTCAAATTATGTTTATATCATGTTGATATATTCTCAAAAAATTATCTTGATCAAGCACGAATCTCGAGGCAAAATCAAACCGGAAACTTCAAAAATTAAAATTAAGAGCATTCGAACTCCGATTTCAGCGAGCTTACAGTCAAACTGAGCGTCCCGGAAATACGAACCCAACGACATCAAATTTAACCCAATCCGAGCCTAAATGGGTCCAAATCAAGGACCCGAAGCGCTGTTGGAAGGTTCAAACCACAATTTGAGTTACCAAACGTTCTTCGATTTTAACGAGCTTATACTCGAATCGAATGGCTCGGTGAGACAAATCCAACGAGCCCAAGATTGCCGAATTTTGACATCATTAAGGCCTCCAAATGTCCAACGAACGGTGCACGATCGAGGGGTTCAATATCGGCAGTCTATTCGACCACTCCCTATTCACCCATGATCTCACGATTATTTACGAGCCATGCCACTCATGAACAGGACGTCGGGTCTTCAGTAGGACGTAGGGGCTGAACGTCGGGCCTTAAGGTGGTGGTCCGGCGAGGTTCCTGCGGTGGTCCGGCAGTGTTCCTGCGGTGGTCCGGCGAGGTTCTACGGTGGTCCGGCGGCTATCGAGGAAGAGCTCCTTCCTTCTCTTCTTTCTTCTCTTCTCTTCTTCTCTCTCTTGCTTGGATCCT
>NW_021536338.1:0-226 GCF_001605985.2 Dendrobium catenatum | reverse complement strand
TAATTTAAGACAGAAGTAATAGACTTGAAAAAATGGTTATAATGTTTTGAATTTTGAGTGATTGATGTGTTGATTACTTGAATTTGATCATCACTTTGGATATTTTTATTATCATGTTGATTTATCTTTCTATTTATTGATATTTCATATTAATATATGAAGAAATTGTTTAGATAGAAATTCAAATTCTATTATATCATTGGAATCATTATATATATATATATAT
>NW_021536337.1:0-554 GCF_001605985.2 Dendrobium catenatum | reverse complement strand
TTTATCCTGCGGTGCCATTTGGCGGTCAATCGCCGGTTAGAGGACACGTACCACGTCCTTACTCGCAAGAGATTGTTTGAGAATGGATCCTAGTAATATTTTCGACTAGGCATTTGGCTCTATGTGAGCTAAAGTAAATTTTAATTTGTCTATCTCGGCAAACTGTTGCGGAGGGTGGATGGATTTTGCTTTAAGCGAGTTGATGGATTTATTTTAATTTTAAATATTTTTGGAATTATGAATATTTTTGGGATTTTGGGTTTTTGAGATTTTTTGGATTTTTGGATATTTGGAACAGCATTTAAAAAAAATATTTGGGAACCCCTCCGGTTGAGATCTCCATTCAACACGACCATCATCGGAGTGTTTGGGGTCGTTTCTATTTATAGATATTTTCATTTCGTGGATGAACCTTGTCGACTCTGTTGAGCTGTCAACAGAGGATCGGGTTTCATAGGCTTTATGCCTCTATTAGTGAATTCATATTATTGTAGACCTTGAAGGCCTAATATGAATGTTTTAAAGCAAATATACCAGTCGCCACAACTTTATAT
>NW_021536336.1:0-221 GCF_001605985.2 Dendrobium catenatum | reverse complement strand
AGTAAAAAAATCGTCTCAAACAAAATCTTAATTGATATTTCTATTACATATTTTTCAAATTAAAAAAAACTATATGATTTCTTTCTTATTATCACTGAGCCAAAAAAATAAATGAACTCAATTTGATAGTATTGTTGAATTTGAATATGTGTTCAAGTTCATACGCATTTAAATATTACATTAGCTAAATTTTTTTTGTTTTTATGACGGATCTATGGCTT
>NW_021536335.1:0-891 GCF_001605985.2 Dendrobium catenatum | reverse complement strand
CTATCATTTAAAGTGTTAAGCTTATATTTTCTTGAAGAAACTATGTAAGTTAAAGGGAGAAGGAGTTTAGAGGAGAGACTTTGAGCCCTTTTGGTATTATTACTCTCTTATATTTTCATTCTTCCAGGGGTTTAATGAAAATGAGGTTGCTTGTCATTTATTATATGTCTGAAAAATTCTCTTATTTTGGATTGATGATGTAAAGTATATGTTATGTACTCATGAAGAGTCTTATTCTATAAATGTTAAATGATGTTTTCAATATTATCTCATTATTTATTTAATGCACATAGTGTTCATATGTGTAGTTAAAATATAATGTGATGTATAGCTTCGAGGGAGGAATGCAAGAACAATAAAAAAATATTGAGATATGATGTTTGCATGCCTAAACATAGGATAAAAAATATTCTAGGTTCTTAAGGACATATTATAATAGTAGGAGGTCAGCAAAAATTCATTTCATCCTTACAAGTTAGACACATATCTAGGGATGCATATACTCTGAATCACATATATCATTAAAAGATTCATTATGAAAGATATGAAATTTACATTCATCAATTTAAAATACATTTTATTATATATTGTATCCAATATTTTTACTATTTTATTCAGTGACAGAATGTTCAAAAATATCAATTTTATTTTAGTAAGAGAATTATTACATTAAAGTAAATGGTAGTAGTTTGTTGCGAGTAAGCATACTTCTTCATCGGTTCAACACTCTACTCTATAAATTTATTACATTATTCAATATGTGTACTTGAGTATATTAAACGAGGTCTGTTATTTTTTATATCAAAGAAAACCTAAGCCCTTTTTCGGGGTGATAGAGCCCAAGATTTTTATATAATTCAAAAGTTAAATCAATAGCCCACAACCCATCAA
>NW_021536334.1:0-659 GCF_001605985.2 Dendrobium catenatum | reverse complement strand
TACCTTCTAACTATAGACCCATTAGCCTTTGTAACTCAGTTTACAAAGTGGCAGCTAGGGTCCTTTTAAATAGGCTTAGTGAGGTTATTCCTAAGCTAATTTCAAGAGACCAAGTAGCTTTCATTCGTGGGAGATCTCTATCCGATCATGTGCTAATTGCTCAAGAAGTCTTCCATAAATTTAGAATCTCCAAAGCAACTAAAGGTATGGTCTCATTCAAAATAGACATGGAACAAGCATATGACTCAATATCTTGGGAAGCTCTTAGAAATTTATTGCTCTACTTTAATTTTCCTCCAAAATTTTCTAATCTTCTCATGAATTGTGTGAAAGATCTGAAATTTGCTTTGATTATCAATGGAAGATATTCTAGTTGGATTCAAGCTAAGAGTGGTCTTAGATAAGGATGTCCTTTGTCTCATACTCTTTTTATTCTTTGTGCTCAACTACTTTCTAATGCTTTTTCTCAAAGCACTTGTGGTATTAAAATCAATACCAATGGTCCTAAAATATCACATTTATTATTTGTTGATGATGTGGTTATATTCTCTGAAGCCAATATAAATGCAATTAAGAAGGTGAAGAAGATTCTGTATAATTTCTATAATTGGACAGGCCAACGAGTGAACAATAGTAAGTCTTCCATGCTGTTTGGAAAA
>NW_021536333.1:0-930 GCF_001605985.2 Dendrobium catenatum | reverse complement strand
GTAGGTCAAGGTTTGACCGAACTACTATAAATCTGGTGTGTTCTTTCCTTTATTAGTTTCACATTCCACACTTTGATTTTCTTTTTGGTGAATCTTGGTTTTGGATGTGATTGTGTTTTTTTATTTTTTAAGAAGTTTTAATATCCAATTCATCCCCTCTCTTGGTTAGCCTTGGGACTAGTTCATAAGGGCTTAACATCCCTAACAAACTTTCAAGTGGCTTCAGTGCACTTTCAGTATGGAGATGTTTAAAGGTCGGGAATAACTTCAGCGGCAACCAGGAAGAACTCTTGTAGTTATCAAGAATAACTCTACCAGTGGTCAAGAAGAACTCTAGTAGTGGTCGGGAAGAACTTTAGCAGTGGTTGAAAAGAATTCTGGTGATGGTCAACGGTAAGAGAACTCCTAAGTCTTCTTCTTTCTACTCCCTTCCTTTATTTTCACTCCCCCTCATGTGAAGCATGCGGGCATATTTATAGTTTTTTTGTGAGTGACTTGACAAGTAAATATGGAGAAGATCAATGGAAAACTTGGATGTTTCATCGATGGCTCGTGTTGATTCCCTTGATCATAGATCATTTATCTAGCATTTCAAGGGTTGTAACGATATTAGAATTGGCTACTCTTAAGCTTGTTGGATTCGTCTCATCGAGCCACTCAATTCGATTATAAGTAAGTTATACATGGAAGTCATTAATTATTTAATTTATGTTATGAAGCTTCTAAATACGCTTTAGCTCCTTGAATTGGGCTCGGATTGGACCGAATTTGATTTTGTTCTGTTCGTCTTTTTGAGACACTCAATTAGACTATAAACTTATCAAAATCAGAGTTTGGATAGTCTCAAAAGTAATTTTTAGAGCCTCTAATTCATTAATTACACTGAGATTCAAGCTTGAACAAAGTGAATTTTTGGTGACATATCAGTTG
>NW_021536332.1:0-331 GCF_001605985.2 Dendrobium catenatum | reverse complement strand
CTTGGGGCGTCCAAAGCACATTTCGACAAGGAGCTACAGGCTTTGGGACCGATTGAGGAAGCTCCCAGAAAGAGAAGAAAAGATGGAATTACCTCTTCCGGCGGCGGAGACGTGTCCCCTATGGTGGGTTAATGTCTACAACTATGTTCTGGAATTGCTGGGGGGCTCAAAAAAAGCACACAAGCAACTACCTGCGTCACCTAGTGGGTGACAACGATGTGCATTTTGTTGGTTTGGTGGAGACTAAGATCGAAGTTTTTGATCGGACGGATGCTGACAGACTTATTGGCGCTAATTGGGAGTTCTTCCACTGGCCGGCCCTGGGTAAGTC
>NW_021536331.1:0-296 GCF_001605985.2 Dendrobium catenatum | reverse complement strand
CACGGCCAGCCGGATGATGTCCTGAACCGCAAGTCTTTGAGGACCCTCCGATCTCTGTTCTTCTGGAGTCATAATCGTATGAATGACCTGGGGGAAACGAAAATTGCGCTTGAGGAGCGTCTTGCTGAACTCCAGCTTCTAGAAAGTTCACTGGTGGGGCTGAACTCTGTGCATGAATCGGAGCTAAGGAGAACGGCTTCTGATCTGATTACTAATCTCGCCAGAACGGCGACTTGGTGGCGGCAGCGTGCTAAGACCAGCTGGATTGAGGAGGGAGATACGAACTCCCATTTCTT
>NW_021536330.1:0-327 GCF_001605985.2 Dendrobium catenatum | reverse complement strand
AGATACTCTACAAGTCACCCCAAGGATTTGATCTTAAGAGACCTTTCTAATGGAGTCAAGACTAGACATGGACTTAGGAAGGAAGTAAACCACTCAGCTTTTATTTCAATGACTGAACCCACCACAATTAACCAAGCCCTTATTGATGAGTTTTGAATTTTAGCAATGCAAGAGGAATTGAATCAATTTGTTAGGAATGATGTTTGGGAGCTTGTAGAAAGAACTAAGGGACAAAATGTAGTTGGGACAAACTGGGTTTTTAAGAACAAGGTAAATGATTCAGGAGTCGTTGTTAGGAATAAGGCAAGATTGGTGGCTAAGGGGTAT
>NW_021536329.1:0-434 GCF_001605985.2 Dendrobium catenatum | reverse complement strand
TTTACTTAAAAGCTTTGAAACGAACCTGTTTGCATATTTGTACGAAATATTTACGTACAAGATGATCGTCCCGTACGAACTAAGTTCGTCCGGTACGAACGGTTATTACAAGGTCGGTTCAAAAAACTGCAGAAAAACTGTTCTAAGTCAGTTGTATCGTCTGGACGAAAATTGGTTCGTCCGGACGAAATTTTTACAAAGAACAGGTCGTCCTGGACGATTTTTAATTTCGTATGGACGAAAATTTTACAGAGAGCAAATCGTCATGTACGATAATTTAATTTTGTCTGGATGAAAATCTTATAGAGACTAGATCGTCCTGGACGATATTTAATTTCGTCTGGACGAAAATTTTACATAGAGCAAATCATCATGCACGATAATTTAATTTTGTCTAGACAAAAATCTTACAGAGAACAAATCGTCCCGGATGA
>NW_021536328.1:0-215 GCF_001605985.2 Dendrobium catenatum | reverse complement strand
GAGGGGAAACTACGGAAGGAACATGGGCAATGGAGGCAACCAGAAGGTGAGGAAGCTGAAGATGCCCATCTTCGAAGGAGAAGATGCGTATGGGTGGATCTACAAGGTGGAGCGATACTTCGCCGTCAATGGGCTGACGGAAGAGGAGAAGCTGATGGCAGCAGGCTTGTGCTTGGAAGGAAAGATCAGAGGAGGCCTATCAGAAACTGGAGAGA
>NW_021536327.1:0-301 GCF_001605985.2 Dendrobium catenatum | reverse complement strand
TTTAATATTACATTTTCTGGACCCAGACATAACCTCAAAGAATTATGTCCCCTTATGACTCCCTTTTTGTTTCTACTTATAGCACAAGAACATATCAGACATCCCTGTCTCAAATAAACTCTCAAAGAATTATGGCCCCTTATAGCTCCGTTTAATCTCTTGACATAACCTATAAAATAATATTTTAAAACTTTTATTATACTACACTATTATTTTCAACATCCAAATAATTTTCTATTAAAGAAAACCTTATAAATTTTAAAACCCTCGTCATAAAAATTTCAAAAAATACTCAAAATTT
>NW_021536326.1:0-273 GCF_001605985.2 Dendrobium catenatum | reverse complement strand
AGATTGCAATCTCATATAATCACTCATTTATTCATTATGCTAACAAATGATGTATAATCTAGCATTTTATATGATAAATTGCCTCAAGACTGAGAACAAATAACACAACAATCTCTATATTCATCCAATTGACACAAATTTCATGAATGGGTATGAAGAAAATAGTGGACAAACATATAGATTAGTAAACACGTAAAAGCAGCAAATAGATTGTTCATTTTTCTTACAAATAGCACTAATAAAACAAGGAGAAGTTACTTGATAAAAACCTAT
>NW_021536325.1:0-201 GCF_001605985.2 Dendrobium catenatum | reverse complement strand
CAAAGCTGACCGGGATGCGAGCCCCGACCACATCATTGCCCATAGCCACAAAAACCTGCCAATCCAACAAAAAAACCATCAAAAACCGAGCAACAGCAATAGGAAAAAACAAAGCTATCGGAAGCTCATCGCCTACGACGTCCCCTCCCCCAAAATTTCCCCCGAGTGGCAACATTTTTATTATATCCAAGCACAAAATCA
>NW_021536324.1:0-514 GCF_001605985.2 Dendrobium catenatum | reverse complement strand
ACTTCATTACAATTTCTATAAGCGTGTATAAAAAGAATCTTATTGAAGTCGTTGAAGAAGAATGAATCCTTGAACGAATTGTTAACCAAATTGCACTTATTTGACTTTTAAAGAATTCTGAAGGTATGTAATGGCATTGATGTTGTCACTTTCCACAATAACACCTTTGAAATCAAGCATCCAATCTTTAACATAATCTTTCGCCGTGAATGCCGACTTCAGCTCCAATTGGGCAATGTTTCAATGGATAAATTTCTTTCCAAAAGCAAGAATAAATCTCCCTCTATAGTCTCTGAAAATACCACCTATACCAGCCATTCCAGAGGAGAGTAATGAATCATCAACATTAATTTTCAGCCAATCTTTCGGTGGGGGGCACCAAGTGTCATGAGACTCCCTAGGGAGGTTAATACCCCAATTGGAAAGATAAGGAGAAAAATTGTTGTGAGCAGCTGACAATGCATTTGCAGCAACCAACTAGCACGGTAAAGCAGTTTTGCCATGCTTTACTTCA
>NW_021536323.1:0-278 GCF_001605985.2 Dendrobium catenatum | reverse complement strand
TAGATAAGATATGAAAAAAATAAAGTTCATAAATTTATAAATTTAAAAAGATGCTTTCATTGTAAGAAATTTGGGCACATCGAGTGGGATTTAGGGCTGTCAAAACCGGGTCACAGGTCGGGTTCGGGTCCAATCCGAAATTGACCCGACACTGTTCAACCCGACCCGTTTTTGCAAACGGGTCGGTTTTCCGAACTCGAACCCGACCCGCTTCGGGTCCGGGTCAACCCGAACCCAACCTGATTCGGATATATTTTATTAAATTTTTTATTTAATTC
>NW_021536322.1:0-307 GCF_001605985.2 Dendrobium catenatum | reverse complement strand
GTAAATTCTGGGTGTAATATGGATATTGGACATTGGATATTATAATTTTGGATTATTTAATTTGTTTCTTTACATTGTTTGTGTAGTACCTTTTATAGGGCCCTTGCATGTCGTATTTTGTTTTACCCTGGATTCGAATCGGAGAGATTTTTTTCGTAAGGGTACGCTCAAAATTCTTTTACTTGAAATTCTAATAAATTTTTTTTTAGGCTTACATAGTAACTCTAATGATCTAAGAAGTAAGCTCGGGATCGCCGAGAGTCAGCATATGCATATTATTACTTTCTCTTCCTTGTTAGGCACCTCC
>NW_021536321.1:0-299 GCF_001605985.2 Dendrobium catenatum | reverse complement strand
AATTCAAGAATAGTTTCATGACAGAAATTTCTTACAATGGGGTTTTCCAAATCTCCTAAAAATCCTTCTTCCTTTTCCAAAATTCTCTCTCTTTGCTTCAAATCTCTTCCTTTACCTTCAAGATGCATATTGTTCGCTTTAAATGAAGAAAAGAAGAAAATTTATACAAAAATCCGTAAGAAAATGCAACAAACCTTTTTTCCTTTTCTTTCCTTGTTCGTTTCTCTCGTTCTTTGCAATTCTCCCAAAATAACACTTCTGTTAACTGTGGAAATGAAAAGGAGTTGATTATTCTTATC
>NW_021536320.1:0-262 GCF_001605985.2 Dendrobium catenatum | reverse complement strand
TCAGGGAACACATACGCTCCGGCGACATCATCCTCACTCACATTCCTTCGAAGGACCAAATTGCTGACATCCTAACCAAACCCCTCTCTGTCACAAGATTATGTGAATTACGTAGCAAATTAACCATTCATCCAAATGAATGCTCAATTTGAGGGAGACTGTTAGCAATATAACCTTCAGCTCTTATGTATTTACATTCAGCCATTGTCTTTACTTATATATATTGTACTCTGTACCGTGATATGAATAAGATTCATTTCCT
>NW_021536319.1:0-514 GCF_001605985.2 Dendrobium catenatum | reverse complement strand
ACGAAAAAGTTCATAGTCATGCAAGAGAATGTTTAAATGGGATTGTTTAACCTCATTAGTACCTTCATATGTGATGCATAATTTATCCCAAATCTCTTTACCAGTTTTGTAAGTGGAAGTACCTCAGATTTTAAAGCGCAGAAAAAACAATTCAAACATTTTGCATTCAATTGAGCTAAATCTCGTTCATCGAAAGTCCATTCGGTGAAAGCAACTTCAGTTTTAACACCATTAATTTCACGAGAAGGTGGAGAATAGCCTTCTTGAATAAGCATCCACATGCGATAATCAGTAGATTGTAAAAATGCAGACATGCGGGTTTTCCAAAAATCAAAAGGTAGGTTATCGAACAGGGTAGGTCGGGTAATAGAATACCCTTCCATAGTGTTGCGATTTCCAAGGTTAGTCATGGATCAAATTCAAAAAGTTTTTAAACTTAAATTTTTTGAATCCCGCTCTGATACCACATGAAAGTTCGTTAGGGATGTTAAGTCCTATAGAACTGGCCCAAGCT
>NW_021536318.1:0-255 GCF_001605985.2 Dendrobium catenatum | reverse complement strand
CACCTTCCTTAACCAGCCCAACCCTTGGGCTAACTTGTGTCAAGAGTTAGGCTAACCCAAAGTGCCCAAGATCACTTGGGATTGAGCCAATTCTTAACCTAAGCCCAATTGAACTTGATCAACACTTCCCATAGGTGGCCCTAGGTTCAGCACACCTCCTCCAGCCAGCCCATGCTTTGGGCTAACCTGGGTCAGGTTTTAGGCTAACCCAAAGTAGACAAAAACATATGGACCCGAGCCATCTTCCAACTCAGA
>NW_021536317.1:0-338 GCF_001605985.2 Dendrobium catenatum | reverse complement strand
AAAATCTGCGTGGTGAGACATAATTTTTCTTCACCAAAGACCTTAGCTTGATGTACATTTTATAGAGTACATTACATGATATGAATACAAAGAATCACTATTGACATGTTCGTTTTGTAGGGAGGACCGTAGTCGGCGGGCAACGTAAGTAAGGAGGACCGTAGTCGGCGGGCGACAGAGGTTGGAAAGACTGTAGTCGGCGGGCGACATGAGTCAGGAGAACCATAGTCGGCTGGCGGCGTAAGTCAGAAGGACTGTTGTCTGACGACGAAGATCAGAAGGACAGCGTTAGGTAGAAGTCCAACAATGGAAAGAAATCCATCTTCGTGTAGATGTCC
>NW_021536316.1:0-238 GCF_001605985.2 Dendrobium catenatum | reverse complement strand
TCCAGGCCACGCCCACAGAAACAAAAGAAGAAATCTAAGAAAAACATGCTTTTCTAATGCGCATCCAGTAAACACTTCAACACATGCTTATATATAAATTAAGACAGAAATGTAAATAATGTCACAGTTATTACAAACTTGTTTGGCAGCTGAGTTGCCTGCCATTATACAATCCAGTTATATTTACAGACTCTACTTGTTGGGGTCTTCAAGCTTCAACCTTCTGAGGGATACTTTT
>NW_021536315.1:0-205 GCF_001605985.2 Dendrobium catenatum | reverse complement strand
GGAAAATTATGTAATCTATCCTATAAATTGTATAGAACATTTAATCAAAATTAAAAAATTTAAAAAATGGTTAAAATAAATTCTTGATATATTGAAAATGAAACATCTAAAAATATTAGTTTGTCAAAATTTTACTGCAAATACTAAATTTATTTTGAAGCGCAGAAATGTTGAACAGTAATTAGAAAAAATTTAGAAGGAGATG
>NW_021536314.1:0-223 GCF_001605985.2 Dendrobium catenatum | reverse complement strand
TCCACTGTCCAGGTACCACATACTCTCACGAGGTCTTTTGTGAGAGCCTTCCTGCAAAAATTATCAAATGTTAGTTTTAGGAACCCAAGCAGGTTTGGGTTCCTTCTTATGAAGAGAAGAATGCAATGCATGTGTGGTATGCTGTGGATCATGCACCTTAGGTCTCCACACCCAATGTGTACTATTGTGAATTGTGCAAGTGTGTGAAATGTGTCCTAGCATG
>NW_021536313.1:0-235 GCF_001605985.2 Dendrobium catenatum | reverse complement strand
GGTACAACTCGGTATTTGCTCAGGATTTGCTCGGTATTTCTAGGGATTTGCTCGGTATTGCTAGGTATTTGTTCGGTATTGCTATAAAAAACTAGGTACAACTCAGTAAAACTCAGTATTTGCTCATGATTTGCTCGGTATTGCTAAGGATTTGCTCGGTATTGCTAGGTATTTGCTCGATATTGCTAAAAAAAATTAGGTACAACTCGGTACAACTCAGTATTTGCTCGGTATT
>NW_021536312.1:0-10891 GCF_001605985.2 Dendrobium catenatum | reverse complement strand
GCCCCCCCCCCCCCCCCCACTTCACGGTCGCCGCCCCCTTCGCCACTCGGCTTAGATCCCAGAACGAAAGGCTCCGATGCATTGTGGCGTCCCAGCACCCAGTTTCAAATCTATTAAGAAGGATTAAGGGTAGTTATGATGGAAATGTGAGGTGGCATTATGGTGGGATGTTGGCTGAATTTGTAAGGGGCAAAGCTTGCATGTGAGGGAGAATTTATGTAAAAGGGATTTTTTCTGAAGTGATTTTTCTAGGTGATTTTGGATTCCTAATGGCTGCTAGAAATGGGAGAGAGCCAATTGCACCTCTCGAATAGTGAATCAATTGCTATCCTTGTATTTAGTGTGATTGAATATTGTTTATTTTAGTTTTATTAGTGTTGTTCCTAACGTCGCCGTTGTTTTGTTTTCTCTGAATTTGGTGGGCTGTTTTTCGCTGTTTGAGTTGGTCTGATTTTTCGGTTCTACGTGGCTTGTTGTGTGTGCTTATTTGATCCTCCAAACCATACCAAATTCGGTATCAGCAAGGTTAAATTCGCGTAACTGCGCCTCGAGGCGTTTTCGTCGTGAGGCGAAGGCGTAAGCTCAGCAGGCGTCTGAGGCGGTAAGCCTCACGAACCACAGAATTGCAGTGAATGAAAATTATAGATTTTTACAGGAAATAATAGCAATATTGGGAAAACAAGAAAACGTAGATGCAATAAAATTTTATGTCCCAACAGTACACAAAATCACAAAATATTAAGTTTAAACAAACTCGCCAAATACAAAAACATATAAATGTAAATCAACCCATCACTAATGGGTCTTCAAGTGAATCTTCTTCTCCAATTGTTCTATGGAATGCGCATGTCATCTTCATCTTCAACTGACTGCACTTTCTAACTTCCCTGTTCATTAAGATAAAGAATCCAATTAACCTCATGTATTCATGTTCAATGTGCTCACTTGACATAAATGTATAATGTAATAGCATATAAGAAGTTGTGAGATTATCCCTTTTTTACTTGATTGTTTGTTGCCCTGCAGAGCTAGTATGTGCCATACGTGCAGTACGTAGTGGATGTGCCAACTGATTCTCTGTTCGCCCTCAGACATCGCATACTTTAGGATCTTCTAACTGCTAGTCCTGATAATGCCATAATGTCTCATCATATCTGATGGAACCCTTTCCAATTATCAGCGACACATCATCCCCACACTAATGGGTCCCTCATCATCTGGCAATCAAGCCGCTGATAATATGGTCCTCGAACTCTCCGTCGTCTCTCAACCTCTATGTTTGTGCATAATAGATTACTCCAGCAGAGGTAAGTTCGCCATGAGTGTCTTGAGGGAAATGAGCCGATTTCTTAATTCTTATAGTTATTTGCATCTTGCAGGCGGTATCAAATGGACCCTGGGTTCCGTTCGGTTCCCCGCCAGTTTCGCTCACCCCGAAGAAGAACAAGTGAGGCCCACACCTTACAGCAAAACTCTGTACTCAGTGTGGAATCACCAAAATTGTATCACCATTCAACTGTTTCCTAAGAAAAAACATAATCAGAATTCAGAACTGAATAAAGTGTTTGCATTTACCAAAATAATTATACCTGGAGATCATTTAGAAATGGTTGCTCTTGCTGCATCAAACCAAAAAAAACCCTCTTGTCGGGAAATAGAACAAGCTGTAAATCTGCAAGCTCCCTTCTGCCTGCTCCCGGCTATTAATCCCGTTTCCATATAATGATATAGGGGATCAAGCTTCCTGCGGATTTGAAATTTCTTCCTCTGATTTGAAATTGAGGTTTGAGGTAATAAGGTTAAGGTCGGTGCCAGGTGTGGTTAGATGTCGGTGCAACTGCACCTCCCACCGAGCATCACGATATCCCCAAATCTTCCCTATACTTGCCTCCCTCCTCCCAAGTTGTGTGCAATCATTTCCTTGGCCTCGTCCACATAGATTATAAATAAAACCCAAGCTGGTTTTCTCTGGCATCACTAGCGAGAACTTGCGCACTAAGGGTCCAATGTGCTCAACAATGGCATAGTACAGTTTGCCAAAAATTTTTATATTTAGAATTATCTTTCTATTTCCTTAACCCGTATTTTTCTCCCCAACAGAGTTAAGCCATTCAGTTGATGTAAACATAGCTTCCAAGGTGCTCACCTCCATCAAGCTCTGTTGTCAATAGGAGGTGGCAAACCTATAGATTCACAGTTGCACAAATTAGAGAACTTGAACATACAGTAGGATAATTCTTTCTTTGAAAAAACTTACAGAACATACCTTGTGGTTGCAGGGCGAATGATTTTCTTTCTTTGAAAACTTTCTCATCAAGCTTAAGACCAAGAAGTGATTGTAGATGAAACTTTGTAATCTTCTTCGGCCCTAGAAAGAGCACTCTTGTGCTGAGGTAAGTCACCAAGATCCTCCCAAAATAAATCGATACAATGTGCTGCGCAGGGTGTCCAATATAGGTGTGTCTCTTCTCCATCAACATTTGACCAGCTGGCTTTGTAATGCACTGGCATTATCAGTCACTACATGGACAACCATTGCTCCCCACTCTCTCTAATAACACATCAAGTAAATTGAAAATGAAATGTGATCATTTTTTTCACCTCCTCTGAAGCATCAACTAATCGTAAGAACACCGTGCCGTAGGGATTGTTTGACAAAGGATGTTAATCAAAACCCTCTCTTCATGTAGACCAATTCCATCTGACATAATAGTAACACCAGTCTCAATCATGTTCCTTTATCTCCTGAATGCTCCGTCTGTGTACTGACAAGACTCATCTTTTAAACAATTCATGTTCGCAACTCATACATGAAGGTGCCTTCAACCGTTTTCATACAATCTACAGACCGCAACATACTGAAGTAGGCAGGTGATAGTAGCAACATTAAAATGGTATTGCTTCTAAAAAAAAACCTCCCAATTTCATGCAAACCTGTCGCGACCCTCTCTAGTACGCAGTCGGCAAGGCATCATCTCTGCTTCTCCTCTATCCATCCTGGAGTAGTCATTATATTGATCCATAGGACCCCGTGCACCTCTACTATGTATAGTGGAGGAAGAGCCCTTTCCACTCTCCGCTCCCAAAATAACACCCATGCTCGACCTTTCATCAAATTGCTCCTGTTGTAAGTGTTTTAGCACTGGTAACTTTTCTTCATGTAAAGCACTTGAGTTTCTTCCTTCACATTGTCCGGCATTTTGCACACGTGCTAACTTCTTGTGAGAGCATGAGATAAGTGCTCCTTCTGCGGGTTTACTCCGCCTTCACCACTTTCTCACAAAAATTGCATTTTAAATAGACATAGCATTTCTCTCCGCCGCCAATTCAACTTATACACTATATTCCAAGAAGGATCCTACGCAATGCGAAGACCCTTTTCCTTGCCTCTTTACCATGATCCTAATGAAAGAATCGAAAATTACACCAAAAAATTCCAAAAATCTAAAACCCTAAAATTTCTTTCACTTCAAAACCTACCAAAAAGTAAAAAAAATATTCCTAAAATCCTTTGTGGACTTCTCCTACAAGGCGGCCGGACACTTCAACCTTCGCCGAGAGAGGCGGCGCCGGCGGAGGTTGGCCGAGGCGGACGGAAGCCTCAGGATTCGCGATCTGGAGCTCCGGGCGGACAAAAATCGGGAAGCAACTGAGCAGCATCGGGTGTGAGGGAAAGGGAAGAGTCAATTTTAAGTAGGTGGGCCCTATTGCTGAGGGTACGCCTCTCTCAAAATTGCGGCAATTGCGCAACAGAGGCGCGCCTCAGCCAATGTGAGGCGTACGCCTCACACTGCCAGCAATTGCGCACGCCTCGAGGCATTTTTGCAAGAATTGTCGCAGAGGCCGATGGCCGTTAGCAAGAGAGGGGTTGAAGAAAAAAGTTTGGAGGGGGAAGTGGGCATTTGCAAACGGATGTGGATCGTGAATGATCATTCTTTCATACAATGGACAGGAAGGGTTTAAGAATCTATAGGAGTTGTTGAAGTGGATGTTTGAGGTTTCAAACTAAAGCCAGCTTCACCGAAAGCAAGGGGAATAAGAGAAATGACATGCAAAGAGAGATGGAAAAGTGAAATTTTAGGAGAGAGGAGGGGAATACCCTACCTGAGCTCTACCGAGAAGGGGATGAATAGGAAATATGGGAGGTAGGAGGGAATGGAAAGAAGAGAAGCAGGTGGGCTAAAATTTAAAGGAAGAGATGGATATGAAGGGAGGGAGAGAGGGAACCATGGAGAGACCCCAATGCGTCGCTCATGAGAGGCATTGAGGGGCGGGGGGCCTGCTGAAACTTGCCAGTGTTAAAGGCATAATGTGCATGAGTGGTCTATAGAGTTAGAGATATTTTTGCGGCGAACGAGCTGATGGAAGGGAAAGGCTTATGGCAGTCAGCGGTACTCTATTGTCTTAAGGGGAAGGCCTGGCATGATGTATCGAGAGAGCAGCACACACGAGGATGATCAATCCAATTGTGGGAGAGGACGAGAGCGGTTATACAGTACGCACACAGCCGAGTAGTAGCAGGTAGCTCTCCTGAGCGACACTAGGTAGCCACGGTGATGAGATGTATCGAGATTTCGAGCGAGCCTTGAGTGTTATCGCCACCAACGAGACTACGCGATGAGAGAGAGATGCGGTACATGCAAGAAGACTTATCACTACCCGGATCAAACCGAAGCTGAGAGCTTGTAATGGGTGCAATCACCAATGGAGCGACGAAGCGTATCTGCAGAGACCGCACGAGAGGGATCTTGTTCACCCGAGAGAGAGGTATTATTGTATCTCATCTATGAGCAGGAGACAGTATCTCATCAGAGGATCGTCACATCACAGTGTTGAAGAGTGATTGAGGAGATGTAATTATATTATTCACACCTTGCAACGCCTAAGGTGTATGATTGTATCAATCCAAAGGGAAGTCAGTTTGTTTCACCAACATTACGAGAAACGAGATGTGTTATTGCACATCTTATCGACACGAGAGATAATATAGCGGGACACGATGAGAGTTATTATTCAGTTAGCAATTCAGAGAGGTGTATATGATGAGAGCGGAGGGCCAGAAGAGTTCATTATTCACCGATATCCGCCGTGACTAAGTTAGTATGCAGTGAATAGAGAGATTCGCGTGTACCGACTCATCTCCACGGACGAACATGACGTAGAGGAGATCAGGAGCACTCATGAGAGGGAGGAGCAAGTGGAAATGAGCAGTATATCTGTATAGTAATTTCGATATGGTCTAAGTGTGTATCAGGAGTATTCGTCCATACGATGTATATTGTATTATTAGACAGAGACAGTGGACAGAGCTATGTGATATTCGATAGGCTACTCTAGCCATTACACGGTGATATATATTATCCGCAAACACACGATAGCGTGATGAAAGTGACGATGCATACACAGCGTGTATGAGAGCGCGGGTTGATAGACGGAGCTATTGTTGACAGAAGTGCCCCCAGCGCGCCTAGAGCGACATTATATCTCGTCGACCTATACATTCGGATGAGAGCATGTTGACTGTATGACTATCTGTTACCTGCAAGCAATACCGTTCACAGATTCACCTTAGGTAGTGAGAGCACAAGGTGCGGACCGTGGCGGCCCACGGTGTACACATATATGCGAAATGTTGGCACACTCGCTGGACGCAGAAAAGTGGTGGTTTCCCAAAGGATGCGCTTCTTGAGAGCAACCAAGGGTGCGTGCCATAGTAGATGAAGGATTGGAAAATCTTGGTGGAGCTCATAAGTTTGGAAGAGGACGATGCGGGAGATAGAGGGCATTCTAGAATAATTTGGCCAATTTCTCCAGCAGTTTTAGTGAGGCTTCCACCCACCCAGATGCTGTCCTCCACGAGAGCAACAAGCAAGCTATTATTCTGAGGAAGGAGCTCACTCTCAAATTAGCGTCCGGCATGCCCATAGGTCCAATGGAGACATTTGAGAGGTTGATTCGGGAGATCTTCAAGATGAAGACATCAAGCCTCTGTGAGCCTTTTTTTAGTCCGCGTGTTACTGGTCACACACTCACACTTGGAGATTCATACAGTTATCTTGCCTTGAAATTAGGAAATTGTGTTGTATGAGCTGCTAGAATTCAAGTTGTAGGCTCAGCTGGTTTCTTCCAAAGATCAATTTGAAGTCCAGGTATCACAAGATTAGAATGAGACCAGAGACACTCGACAAGATGGCTTTTCTTAGAATCATTAAGGGACCCTATGAGTTTTCTTGGTGATGTCTTTCTGGCCTCACCAACCTTCTGCCATTTCACGTCTCTCATGAATAGGGTGTTCAAGATTACCTTCGGGGGTTGCCTCTGGTCGCGTTATAATGAATCCTTATCTATAACAGTCGGGAGGAGCGGGGACTTACGACGGTGTTGGGATATCTTGAAAGGAGTACCAACTATAAGCCACTTGAAGAATGCTCTTTGCGCATAAAAGGGTGGAAGTATTTGGGAATTAGAAATTATCTCAGAAGGGTGTCAGCAATCCAACCAAGATAAGGCAATGGTGGGTGGCCAAATGCCCAGAACTGCCTGAGGGGCTAAGGGGATGGATAACAAGATTATTATAAGAAGTTTCGCGAAAGGGATACAGTTCTATAGCCTGACTGTTGACATAGCAGTTTGAGAAGACAATTTCCAAAATGGGTGGAGCAGCCACATTTGAGGCAAATAAAGAAAGTCATGATAGTGTCCCATGTGTTAGCAACTACCAGATTTCAACCAATCATTTGTAGTGGAGATTGATGCAATCAAAAGGTATGAGTTGAGAGCAGTTCTCATGCAAGGGTAAGGCCCATAGCTTATTTCACGCAGTGTTGACTGCTAGGGCCAAACTGAAATCACATATGAAAGGGAATGAATTTTCTTGAGGTTGAGGTCCATGGCAACGTCAAAATTCTAATCTCTCCTTCCATTCCAGCTATTGTTGCCGCCTTCCCACTTTGTTGTCGAGCAAGATTTTTGCCTTTCGGTTTTCTACACCCATGGGGCGCATTCATGGCAAGCACATGGCTTTCCCATTTGGCATTCGGTGACTTGGATTGCATGTTTTTGCTTCCTCCAACCATTATTTAATGCCTTACATAGCTGATATGATTATTTCAGGATTAATGACATTCACTTCACACATATTCCGTGGTTTGAAAAGAGGATTGGTAGTTTATGTATTCAATTAGTTTACATTATAATCTCATTAACTTTTTTTTTAATAGAAAATTTGTATATATCTTATAAATTTGCTGGAATGATACGACAACGAGCCTTTATCCCACTGTGTGGTTGGCTACATAAATCCTTTTTCTCCCTTGTGTTATGTTAAGAGTCAAATTCTCATCTAAATCTAATAATGAAAGATCATTTTTAATATTTTCTAACCAAGTCTTTTTAGGTATACATCTACCTTTCTTAACATAAGTCAAATCTAACACATCTATTTTCCTAACCTGGTCATCAGAAAACCGCCGTTTTATGTGACTAAATCATCTAAGGTGACTCTCTCTAATCTTATTTTCTATTGGAGCTACTCCAACCTTTTCACGCATATGTTCATTTTGTATCCTGTCTCTATGAGTAAAACCACTCATCCACCTAAGCATCCTCATCTCTGCAACACTTAACTTAATATTATGCTTCTCTTTTAATACCTAACATAAAGCTTTGCAGGTCTCACTACCATCTTATTGAACTTTCCCTTAAGTTTGAGAACTTTTCTATCACACAACAAGCTCGATACATTCCTCCACTTCAACCATTCAACTTGAATTTTACTAAAAATATTCCCATCTATTTCACCATCACTCTGAACAATAAACCTAAGATATCTAAAACGTGTACTCTTATTAATGACTTGATCGTCCAAAGTCACAATCTCCCCACTATATTTATTATTACCAAAATTACCCTCCATATATTTAGTTTTAGATCTACCAAAACAAGAGCCTTTAGACTCTAAAGTTTAGACTCTAAAGTTGACCTCCATAATTCAAGTTCTGCTTCAACTCCCTCTCTAGTCTTATTAACAAGAAGAATATTATCAGTAAAAGCATACACCAAGGTACAACCTCTTACAAATGTCTATTGAGAACATTCATGACTAAAGCAAAAAGATGTGGGCTTAAGGCTGAGCCTTGATGTAATCCAACTAAAATAGGAAAATACTTGGTCAAACTACCTTGTGTTTGAACACAAGTAACAACTCCTGCATACATATCCTTAATGACTTGAATATAAGCATTATTAACCATTTTCTTATGTATATCCTCCTTATTCTCTCTATACTTCTTCATCAAACCCCTCAATAAATGTATAGCTTCCCTAGATGCACCGACACTTCTCCTCAAAGAGGCGTGCAGTGTCCGACACCGTGTCCGACACGACACTCGTCCGATACATGTCGGACACTCCGAAAATGTGTCCGATTAAAAAAAATATTAAAAACTAACTGGACACGCGTGTCAGACATGCTTATCTTAAATATTATATATATATTTTTTAAAATATAATTTCTTATGTTTGGCGAGATTTAAACTAAATTTCTTATTTCCTATCCATAACACCAAATCAACGTCTGCATTTTATACCCATTCATCAAATATTTTCATTTTCATTTCTCTTTGGCAGTGAAGGTATTTTCATCTTCTCTCTTTTTGTACAATTACAAATCTTTCTCTTGTTGAACCAGAGTTAAAAGCAGTGATATTCAATGATGATGATATTGAAGGCCAAAAACAAACCTCTAAAGCTAATCCTAGTAGTTGAAGCTTGAATGGTTGATGTTGTAGTAAGTGATTATTTGCTTATATTTTTGTGGTTGTATTAGATATTTTGTACTAAATATTTTATATTATAAGCTAGATAAGTTGTCATGTAATTCATTTATTATTGTTTGTCATTTTTAATATGATATTACATTAATATATATACACTATATAAAAAAATGTATTGCCGTGTCCGCGCCGTACATGTGTCCTATATTTAAAAAAAAAAAAAAATTTGTCCCGTGTCCGTGTCGTGTCTGTGTCGCCGTGTCCGTGTCCATGCATCATAGATAGCTTCCATATTAGACCTGACTGACATGAACCCAAATTGATTTTGAGAAACTTAGTGTCACGCCGCAACCTATTCTCCATAACTCTCTCTCATAGTTTTAAAGTACGACCCATTAACTTAATTCCTCTATAATTCGCATGATCTTGTGCATCACGTTTATTCTTAAAAATAGGAATCAACACACTCATTATTCACTCATTTGACATCTTTTTAGTCTTCAAAATAATATTGAAAAGTTTACTAAGTTAAGAAATTCCTTTATCTCCTAAGCATTTTTATACCTCTATTGGAATATCATCAGTTCCAAAAGTTTTTTCACACCTCATTTTATTTAAAGCCTCTTTAACTTCGATTTTACTAATATGCCGACAAAAATAAAAATCTTTATTTTCATTTAGAACTAAAATCAATCGCATTCTCACAATCTTCATTAAAAAGTTTAGCAAAATATATCACCCAAATTTGTTGAATATCCTCTTCTAATAAAAGCACTTTTTGATTTTCATCCTTAAGACTCTTCACTTCAATTAAATCATTACAATTCATATCTCTTTGTTTAGATAACTTATACATAGATCTTTTGCCCTCAGTATCTAATTTATTATATAAATCTTTAAAAGTTAAAATCTTTGCATTGCATATTATTATTTTTTTAGATTCTTTATGAGCCTCTTTATATCTTTCCCTATTATCAGATTTTTACAGCTAAACTAATTTTTATAACAAATCAGCTACAGATAAAAGAATTTTTCACAGTAATTATATTTTGTTCTAACTGCTACTATACTTTTATATACATTCATTTGTAATCACATCAATAAAATAAGTTCATAAAATTCTATGGAGGAGTCGGTTGAATTTAGCTTGCTTCCTTTTGTGTAACTTCTCGTTGAATCAAACCATGACTAGATATATGGATTTTAGTCATCTCCTGTTGCTTTAAATGGCGCCACTGATGTAAGAGGAAAGAGAAGCTTGGCTTAATTTTGAATAGAACCATTTTATCATGATTTTTAACTTGAGGGAAGTGCCAATTTTTACGGAGATAGAAACTTGGCCAAAATTATCTTGAATGACCTTGGAAGGCTGGGCCATACATGAGGGTAGTCTTTTTTAATTGGAAAGTCAAGTTTTCTTAATTATGATCACATATTCAAGGCTCCATCATGATTTGAAATTTCTTTGTTCCAAACCTTGTAGATGATGAAAGGTATTTTGAAACTTCCCTCTTTGATTATAGAGGATGAATGAAATTTTCCTTCCTTGTTGGAAAGCTTACGTGTGATGAAGGAAATTTATGCAGTTTTAATTATAGTTCTTTTTTTTAATAACTTCCGTCAAACGTAGCTCACCTTAGTCTGTTTGTTGGATGCATTGACTACTAATCAAGAGGTTTTGGATTCAAATCTAGAGTATGTGATGTGTGTATGAAGTTGCCTTAATAGCTCAAATGTCCCGGAAAAAAAATAAACCATCTTCATCAATATTATTGGCTGGCTCTCTTATTATCAGCACATATGCTGCAATTCTTCCTCATATGAGACACCCTGATTTACTAGCTTGCACAATATTCAGTTTTGTTTTGTCTTTGGCTAATGGCACCTATAACCTTATATAGTAAAAAGTTTGTTCTTTGTTGTAATCTAGATTAAGGTTTTTTGTTTGCTTGACGATAAAGAATAGATTTTGAATTCTTCCTAATTGATCATTTAATTTGATGTATTTAAAAGTCAAACTTTTTACTATAAACTTAGCAAAACTCCGTCGAATCACCTTCAAATGCGGTGATGATTCTATTTCACTCACTAATTGAGTGAAAATAAAAGCTTCCCCA
>NW_021536311.1:0-2966 GCF_001605985.2 Dendrobium catenatum | reverse complement strand
ACGGATGAGAAACTCTAGACGAAGAAGAAGCAGAGCTATCCATGAAGAAACCCTTGTGAATCCCCTTACAAGCTCCCCCTCACAAGATCCTCTCTCTCTCCCTCTCTCTCTTTCTCTCCTCAAGGTCTTCTCAGGTCAATGCAGCAGCTAAAGGTTCTAAAAAACGTAGAACAAGAGCTCTTAAATAGAAGAGCTTCAAAGGAGCTCATTAATTGCAAGTTGCCGACTTTATCGTACAGGCCGATATAGACATCGGCCTGGCCGATCAGTTCAAAACTCAGAAGATCAGCCAGAGCATCTCCCTGGATGCAAAGATGGATAATTAAAAATTGGACTGATCGTCCAGGCCGATCTCACAATTGTCCTGGCCGATCTCACAATCGTCCTAGCCGATCAGTTCAAATTATGGGAAAATCATCCTAACAATAGCCCTGGATACGAGCTGGCCGATATTTATCATCCTGAAGTACCTTAAGGTTTTTTACTAGATTGTCCTGGCCAATCCTGCGATCGTCCAGGAAGATATGATCGTATCAATCATCCTTAATTACTCTCTTGATTTCCTGATGAATTAAGGCATAATTTGTGAATATCGTCCACGCCAAGCCATGATCGTCCTGGCCGATAATTTAAAAATACAGTATACCTTAATTGTCTATGGAGGCAACTTCTTTCTGTTTTGAGCTTATCATCCTAGCCAATGCACGTATCGTCCAGGCAGATATGTTAATGTCGGCTGCCTTAATTAAGAATTCTGATTAGAGTCTCTATTTTGAACTTGATCGTCCAAGACGATCCAAGGGATCGGCCTGGCCGATATGAGCAAAAACAGAGATTCGAAATCTCTCAAGTGTGTGTGTGTAGGGTTACTTAGTATCAGTATTTTGAACATTACAAACTGACTCAAGAAGAGAAAAAAAATATTACATACTGACTCAACCCTAAACCTACGCACTCCTGAACTGGCTTTGTCTGTTCATCTGATCTTCGATTCCTGAAAAGTTAGAAGCAACAAGCAGTCCAATAGAAATAGTGTTTGTCAATCATCAAAACATAAGCCATGAAAATAGATTTGCAACACCTTAGGCACATGATCTCTAATGAAGTGATGCCTAATGTCAATGTGCTTAGTCCTTGAATGTTGGATAGAATTCTTAGAGATGCATATGGCACTAATGTTGTCACAAAAGATTGATATGGTACCTACATGTAATCCTAAATACAATACCTATTATTTCAACCAAAGTACTTGGGCCACACAACTTCAAAGAGCGATGTACTCAGCTTCAGCAGTGGAAAGTGCAACAGAGTTTTGCTTCCTTCTAGACCAAGAGACCAAAGACTGTCCAATGAATTGACAAGTTCCTGAAGTGCTTTTCTATCCACCTTGCATCTTGCAAAATTAGAGTTAGAAAATCTAATAATCTCAAAAGAAGTGCTATGTCTAGGGTACCAAATATTTAAGCCTTGTGTCCCCAAAAGGTATCTAAAAATTATCTTAACAGCAGTCAGGTGAGACTCGTTAGGGTCAGCTTCAAATCTAGCACAAAGGCAAACACTAAACATAATATCAGGTCGGCTCGTAGTCAAGTAAAGTAAAGATCCAATCATGCCTCTATACTTCTTCTGATCAACAGACTTACCACTTGGGTCCTTATCCAATGGAGCACTAGAAGTCATGGGAGTGTTAATTGGCTTGGCTTTGTCCATCTCATACTTCTTCAAAATATCCTTTATGTATTTTGTTTGATTTAAAAAGGTTTCATCTTCCGATTGTTTTATGCTAAACCCCAAAAAGTAGGACAACTCTCCCATCAAACTCATCTCAAACTCTCTACTCATTATTTTAGAAAAATCATCACACAATTTCTTATTAGAAGATCCATAGAGTATATCATCCACATAAATGTGAATAATGAGTAAATCATCTCCAACTCTCCAAAGAAAAAGGGTGGTGTCTACGCTCCCCTTGACAAACTCCCTCTCTAGTAAGAATGTGCTAAGCCTCTCATACCAAGCTCTTGGTGCCTGCTTTAAATCATACAAAGTCTTTTTTAATTTAAAAACATGATTTGGAAATTGGGAACTCTCAAAACCTAGGGGTTATTCTACAAACACATCTTCTTTTATTTCCCCATTTAAAAAGGCACTCGTGACATCCATTTGAAAAAGCTTAAATCCTTTATAACAAGCAAAGGCTAATAGCACTCTTATGGCTTCCAATCTAGCTAGAGGGGCAAAAGTCTACTCAAAGTATATCCCTTCTATTTGGTTATACCCCTTAGCCACAAATCTTACTTTATTCCCAACCACCACTCCTGAAACATTCACCTTGTTCTTAAAGACCCACTTTGTCCCAACTACACTTTGTCCCTTAGGTCTTTCTACAAGCTCCCAAACATCATTCCTAACAAATTGATTCAATTCTTCTTGTATTGCTAAAATCCAAAACTCATTACTAAGGGCTTGGTTAATGGTGGTGGGTTCCATCATTGAGATAAAGGCAGAGTGGTTCACCTCCTTCCTAAGTCCATGTCTAGTCTTAACTCCACTAGAAGGGTCTCTTAAGATCAAATCCTTGGGGTGACTTGTAAATTATCTCTAATATCTAGGCAAAGTGTGTGAAGGTCCAACCCTTTCATCCAAATCAAAATTTTCTACTCCTTGGGTGACTTTTCCTACTCCATCATTATTTTGGTGTTCTATCCCCTTCCTCAAATTTTCTACTCCACTTATAATCTCTCCAACATCATCATCTTCTACTCCATGTTTATTAGGATCAGACTCATCAAATACTACATGGGTTGTCTCTTCCAACATCAAATTTGTCTTGTTAAACACCCTAAAAGACTTCCCAACACTAGAATATCCCAAGAATACTCCTTCATCAGATTTAGGATCAAAGTTTCCCAAGTGAGACTTCCCATTTTTGTGAATAAAAACCTTACAACCAAAGACATAAAGGT
>NW_021536310.1:0-588 GCF_001605985.2 Dendrobium catenatum | reverse complement strand
ATCAAATGTCTACCAACCAATTAAAAATTGAGAATGAATAGACCTTAATTTTAATGCTTATTAAAGTTAAATTCAGCCTAAAATTTATGTAGGAAGTCTTCTTCTAGTTATAATTTGAGTGTAGAGGAGGGTTAAATCTATAATAAATTAATTAAGGTTTCGTTTGGGACAACTTTTTTTATGCTTTTAAAAACAATTTTTTAGTACATAAATTATAATTTTTGTACTAAAAAACTACTTTAAGAAGCACTAAAAAGCTGTAAGGTTTTTAGGATGATTTTTTTCTACTTCTTAAAGCGGCTTTTTAATACAAAAATTAAAAATTTCAAACTAGAAAACTAATTTAAGATGCCGTAAGAAAGTCGCCCCAAATGAAGTCTAAGGCTTCGTTTGAGATGGCTTTCTTACTGCTTCTTAAAACAACTTTTTAATATAAAAATTATACTAAAGGCTACTTTAAGAAACAGTAAAAAAGTCACCCCAAATAAAACTTAAGGCTTCGTTTGGGACAGCTTTTTTGTTGCTTCTTAAAGCATTTTTCTAGTACAAAAATTTTAATTATTGAAATAAAAAGCTGCTTTAAGAAGC
>NW_021536309.1:0-200 GCF_001605985.2 Dendrobium catenatum | reverse complement strand
TATATATATATATATAAGGTTTTCTCTTCTCAAATCTTCAAATGCTTCTTTTATTGAGAAATTTATTTACAAGTTCTGTTTATCTTTTATTTCTGAAGCTTTTTTGACTTCTCACTCAAAAGTTTTCAGTTCATGAAGGCTTTGAAACTATACCTACACTGTAGAATTATTGTGCAATTGCAACAATATTTTTGAATGTC
>NW_021536308.1:0-2337 GCF_001605985.2 Dendrobium catenatum | reverse complement strand
TGAAGCAATTGAGAACTTGAATGTTAACAACGCTAATCCTAATCCTAATGATCAAACTTCTAAAAGTGAAGAAGAGGCTCCTAGAAATCGTCGTATGCAACAAAAAAATTGGGACTATGGAATTAAAATTGATGTTCCTAACTTTGAGAGTAAGCTACAATCTGATCAATTTCTTGAATGGGTAGAAAAGATAGATCAATTTTTTGAGTGTAAAGAAATACCTGATGATAGGAAAGTTCGTTTTGCTAGCTTAAAACTTTCTGGTCAAGCTTTAACCTAGTGGAAAAACTTTTAAAATAATAGACTTAGAAGGGGAAAAGAAAAAGTCCAAAATTGGGAAAGAATGAAGGAGAAAATCAAAGGAAAATTCTTGCCAACTGATCATGCTCGAACTATATTCCAGAATTTAATAATCTGAAACAAGGAAATCAATCCATTGAAGAATATACTGAAATGTTTTACAAACTTCAATCTAGAAACGATTTAGAAGAATCTGAAGAAAAAACTGTTTCAAGATACATCAATGGTTTAAAGCGGTCAATTCAAGATCAACTCAATTTGCATCATATCATTAAAACTGACGAGGCTTATCGTATGACTTTAAAATTGGAAAAGCAACATCAAAGGGAAAGGGGTTACACAATAAAATCGTGGAAACATATAAACGTCATTCAGTTGGCGGGAGTAAATCTCAATCTCAAACTTCTGGGGGAACATCTGGTCTGAAAATTAAAGCTTTTGAAAATCAAAATACTGATAAAGGAAAAGGGATTATGGGTACTAAACCGACTGATCCACCTAAGTTAATTGGACCATGTTATAAATGCGGGCTTTATGATCATCTTTCAGCCACTTGTAGGAAAAATAACCCACCAAGAAATAATCTCATTGAAAAAGACGAAAATTCAGAAGAAGAAGAAGAAGTGAATGAAACTGAATATGAAAATGACAACGAAATTGAAAGAGTTGATGATGAAGGAGATGAAAGTGGAGAGTTTTTGATAATTCGACAAGTTCTAACAACAACAATTGACAAAGAAGATAGATGGCTAAGAAGAAACATATTCAAAACAACTTGCACCATCGAAGGAAAAATCTACACCCTTGTGATAGATAGTGGAATTTCGGGAAATTTCGCTTCTCAAAAACTGGTCAAAAAACTTAAACACAAATCAAAACCACTTGCTAAATCCTATAAGATCTCTTGGTTCAAAGAAGGAGGTGAGGTTCCAATCACTAAACAATTTACTGTCAATTTATCAATTGGAGGCTCATTTAAAGATCAAGTTGTTTGTGATATTGTGCCTCTTGAAGTTTGCCATGTTTTGTTAGGACGACCTTGGCAGTACGACAACAAAACTGTTCACAATGGAGAGAAAAACACATATATTTTGATGCAAAATAATAAAGAGTTAACTCTTCATCCATAAAAGAATGTGCCGGATTCACCCGTTAAGAAAAACGTAGTTGCCAAAATTACTTCTCCTGAACTACTTTTAAATGCTAATGATTTGAAATATTTTGAAGTTGCTTATTTGGTTGTGGGAAAGGAATCTGATAATGTTTTTCATATTCTTAAAAAAATGCAAGCTTTATTGGATGAGTTTTCTGATATAACTCCTGATGATTTGTCATTTGGATTGCCTTCTATGCGACAAATTCAACATCATATTGATTTAATACCCGGGGCTTCTTTGCCTAACCTTCCTCATTATAGGATGAGTCCAACTAAGCATGCTGAACTTTTTAAACAAGTATCTGATTTGTTAAAAAAAGGTTTGATTTAAGAAAGTTTGAGTCCCTGTGCTGTGCATACTTTACTAACTCCAAAAAAAGATGGAACATGGAGGATGTGTGTGGATAGTAGGGCAATAAACAAAATCACCATTAAATATCGATTTTCAATTCCTAGATTGGATGACATGCTTGATATGCTGAGTGATGCCTTTTGGTCTTTCAAATGCTCCGAGTACTTTTATGAGAACTATGAATCATGTTTTGAAACCTCTCATTGAAAAGTTTTTTATTTTAAAGAGATTGTTCGTCTTCATGGTGTCCCTCGTAGAGATACTAGATTTTTAAGTCACTTTTGGAGAACTCTGTGGGCTAAGTTAGGCAGTTCTCTTCAGTTTAGTATTACTTATCAAACCGATGGGCAAACTGAAGTTATCAATCGCAATTTGGGAAATATTTTGAGATGTCTTGCTGGTGAGAAACCTTTTCAATGGGATTTAATTATACCTCAAGCTGAATTTGCATATAATAATTCTGTTAATAGAACTTCTGGAAAAACTCCCTTCGAAATTTTATATGGTCAGTCTATTCCACATATTTTGG
>NW_021536307.1:0-264 GCF_001605985.2 Dendrobium catenatum | reverse complement strand
GCAACTGGCCGGTGGGCCCTCTTAGCTATATATGTGTGAGTCACCAGCACAAAAGATAAAGGATAATTTATTCTTTCGTTTTCTTCAAATTTATATTTATCTTTTAACATAAGAAAATACGATTAACTAAGGTAGTTTAAGAAAAAGTCAGGTAATATACATAGGATGGTGCAAGTGTCTGCTAGGTGTCAAGTGCCACCTTTTGCATATTAAAATTATGATTTTTTACTCTCAAGCCCCCATAATTTTATCATATTTTAGAGT
>NW_021536306.1:0-255 GCF_001605985.2 Dendrobium catenatum | reverse complement strand
ATAGGGTATATTTGGAATGATTTCAGCTTTTTATAAAATTAGTTATGAAGATGTTGTGAGGAAAATAACTTAGTCATTTTTTGTTGCAAAAAACAGCTTTTCACCACGGTGAAAAACTGTGAGAAAGCAACAACAAAGCAAACAACAAATAAAATTATAACTGTTATCTGAACAGCGAAGCAAAGAGAAAGCTATCCCAAACGGATCCTAAATCTAATTATTACAATTATGTGATATAATTAAAGCATTTTCAAC
>NW_021536305.1:0-255 GCF_001605985.2 Dendrobium catenatum | reverse complement strand
TTGAATAAAATCTTAACTCCACTATTGATCTTAACTTTCTTGTCTCAAAACTTTCAAATCTTATCAGGAATTTATATGACTCTAATTTATTGAAGTAAAGACACCGTGATAATCTGACAAAATAATTTACAAATATTAACAAAAAATAGAAATTATTTAATCTAAATTTTTAAATAATGAAAAAGTTATGTTAACAAGCACCTTTAACTACAAATTAAATAAAAAATAATTATTTAATTTCTTTTAATATTAGTA
>NW_021536304.1:0-205 GCF_001605985.2 Dendrobium catenatum | reverse complement strand
TATTTTATTTTTAATATTTTAAAATAATTTATTGAATTATTTAAATAATTCAAAAAATGAACTAGCTTGTTCAAAAGATTTAAGATATGTTCAACGGTTTGTCAGTCAAACCGATGATTTTGGATAGTTCAATGCAAAATTGGTTTTTAGGATAAACTGGATCGGCCTTAAGATTGGTTCACAATTGAACCGATTGTACCAGCTG
>NW_021536303.1:0-527 GCF_001605985.2 Dendrobium catenatum | reverse complement strand
AATGTGTATAATATTTATATAGAGTGTGTAAAAAATGTTATATAGTGTGTATAAATTTGAACATAGTATATTTAGTGCTTCTATATAGCATGTATAATACTTATATAAATTTGTACATAGTATGTAAAATTCTTTTATGTAATATATATAAACTTGTACATAATGTCTATAATGCTTGTATAAACTTGTATATAGCGTGTGTATAATGCTTGTACATAGCGTGTATAAGGCTTATACATAACATGTATAATGCTTGTATAAACTTACATATAGTGTATATAATGATTGTATATTATGTGTATAAATAAGTAGATAGCTTGTATAAACTTGTGCATAGCTTGTACAATACTTGTATAAACTTATGCATAGTATGTTTAATGCTTGTATGTAGTGTATATAAAACTTATACATAGCATATGTAATGCTTGTATAAATAGGTATATATTGTGTATAATATTTATACATAGCTTGTATAAACTTGTATATAGTGTGTATAATACTTGTACATATTATATATAAATTTGAAC